>NW_005844307.1:8542-8756 GCF_000455745.1 Alligator sinensis | reverse complement strand
GGTGTCCTTAACAAAGCCGACAGAAAAGTCCCGGTGCTGCTTCCTCCTTGTGTCTCCCCTCTCCCCAGTCCCAAAAGTACTTGCCACCCCCCTCCCCCATCCCACGGGGCACAAGGCATCACCCCAAGCCAGCACCATCGAGCTGCACTGGGATCCTGATCTCCACACAGGAGCCATGGGCAGGTCCCCCCACCCCCTGTCCTCTGTGGCCCCC
>NW_005844307.1:1668-8397 GCF_000455745.1 Alligator sinensis | reverse complement strand
GAACATATTATAGGAGAAAGCAATACTCTCCCTTCCAGTCCTAGGATCCTATGAATATTTTGAAACAGGCAAGTGAGTTTGAGACCTTAAATCTCATTTAAAGTAAGCATTGTAATTTCTTTAGGGTTGTTTTTGTTTGTTTTTTTTAAAAAAAAACAACCCTCAACCTGTTTAAGAAGTGGTGAACAGATATTTATGGCCCTGAATTTTTTTTCCCAGTGATCTGGTAAGCCTCCCTTACTATGACCAAACACAGTATGAAGGCTTGGAGTTAATGAGACAGCTTTTTGCAAACCAGCCAAATGTAGTTAGGCACCCAACAATGCTAGAGCACTTTTCAGCGTCCTAGCCCTCTGATCACCGGACCTCAAGGCTTTGGTGGAAAATGATGTGCTCTAACACAAATCAATGAGAATCTGTTCTTCAATTGTATGCCTACCTCAGCCTTGAATCGTTTCTTTTGCCATTTGGAAAATCAACCCCTCTGTCTGCATCAGAAATAAAAATGTCTCCATAACCAAATCTCCATGAATGTTCTCCTTGTGTATCCTCTTCCTTGTGGTGCAAAAGAGACTTGATTCATGGTTTACTGTGGGCCCAAACTGACTGAGCTGCCTAATGTATGTAGTTCTCATCCTTGCCCTGAACCCTTGCAGTCAGAGCCCGAAGGAAATCAAAAGATGAAGCAAGCTTTCAGGTTTAAAAACCCTTCGTCAGGCTGGGGAAGCATCTGCATTTGGTATACCCTCTTCCTGGCTTTTAAACCCGAATGCTTACTAGAAAGAAAAATGTTTCCGGCGATTTAAGTTGATCTAATAAAAGGTATCAGATTCACACAAAGAACCTGGTCTGCCTGTGTCCTTAGACCAACATGGGTACAATCTACACCCCTGTTTTACATCTAATACTCCTGTTGTTGGAGCCCAAAACTGCATGAATGTTTCTGTAGCTACATCGAATTCCATGCTCATATTGAGCCTGTGACCCACCTTTTCAACCATGATACCACCCAGGAATTTGAACCCAGGCTGTATTTGTGCTTTTGATTCTTCTCCCCTATGTGCAGCAAGTTGCATTTATTTCGTGGCCTTCATCTTATTGTTTCAAGCCCAGCTCCCCAATCTATCCGTATCCATCTGACCTCTATTCCTGTCCCCTAAAGCATTTGCATTTTATTCCAGTTTCACATCATCTGGAGATTTGCCTGTATATTCTATTATCTGAATAATTGATTACACCAATTAGTAAACAAAACTTTTTAATTCTTCATTATCTTGCAATTGATGGGATATATTGTAGATGGTGAAAAGACAGGGAAATTGATGCATGAAACATTACTTTCCCACTTCAACAGTGTCAACCAAAATGAAAAAAACCAAGCCTTTGATCTTACAAAGTTACAGAATTAACCTACCACCTTCATTTTTAATATGCAAGATTCACACAATATTATGAAAAAAGACTAAGTTAATTTGTAAATTAGAAAAGAAAAATATAAGAGAAGGAAAGTCATGAAAGAAAGATGGAGATATTGTTCTTGGAGGGGATCAGCCTGTGGAGCAGTTTCCTCAGGGCAGCTTGGATCTCCCTGTTCCTCATGCTGTAGATGACCGGATTCATCAATGGAGGCACCACACAATACAGAACAGCCGCCAGGAGATCCAGAGGGGATGGGGAGTCAGAGACGGGCTTCATGTAGGCAATGATGCCAGTGGAAAGAAACAGGGAGACCACGATAAGGTGGGGAATGCAGGTGGAGGAGGCTTTCTGCCGGCCCTGCTCCGAGGGGATGCTCCACACCGCGGTGAAGATCTGAAGATACGACACAACGATGAAAGCAAAACAGCCTAAACATAAAAACAAACTGAAGGCAAGAGCTGCCAGCTCTCTGCGGTATGTGCCAAAGCAGGAGAGCTTGAGCAGCTGGGGTATTTCACAGAAGAACTGGTTGATGATATTTGAGTGGCAGAAGGGGAGACTAAAGGTGTTCCCAGTGTGCATTGCAGAGTTGATAACACCAGCAGCCCAAGCACCGGCAGCCATCTGGACACAAGCTCTCCTGTTCATTATTATCCCATAATGCAGTGGCTGGCAGATGGCAACGTACCGGTCATATGCCATGATGGTGAGGAATGCAAGATTGGCTGAACAAAAGAGGAAGAAGAGAAAGACCTGGGCCACACATCCAGCGTAGGAAATTGTCCTGGCGTTTAAGAGAGAATTGGTCATGGACTTGGGGACAATAACGGAGATGGTCCCAAGGTCAAGGATGGACAAATTTGCCAAAAAACTATACATGGGGCTGTGGAGGTGGTGGTCCATAGTTACAACAGTGATAACAAGGAGGTTCCCCACCAGAGCTGCCAGGTACACTGCCAGAAAGATGACAAAGTATAAGATCTGCAGCTCCCGAGTGTCCGAGAAGCCCAGGAGGAGGAACTTGGTTACAGTGGTCCAGTTGGACATCTTCCTTCCCAGGGCACTGTGCAAGTCCTGGGTATAATAGAACAAGGGCCATGGTAAGGAGGAGAGTAACAAACTCAGTGGCTTTGATATTCCCATCAATAATGTCTCCAAATTTCATGCTAAGAATGGAAATATTCCATTTTTCTTCCCATGAAATATTTGATTTTAATAAATGATTTTTCCCTGGCAAGACGCTACATAAAATAAAATATTTTGATATTCCTTTAGAAAGTGAAGAAAATGTTAACCCAGCCACACCTCAGGATTTTTTTCCTTTGCTTTAAATCTGATAGTCTATCGTTTTTTTCAATAGATGTCACCTAGAAAATGTATGCTGGAAACAAATATGTATGAAATAAAAGATATTATATAAAAAAGATTAATTCTTTAGAGGTCCCAATCCCACCCCTCTCCTCTTCCCACCCTACGTCCAATATGCTCTATAATATTGTCTGCATTCATAGCAAAAACATTGAAAATGTCTTCGTTCACGCTTGTACCTTGGAATCTATTATACATAAAATGCAGAATGATTTGTGTAGCCAGGTTTTCCAACTTTTAATGCTTTAAAATCTCCTCTGCATCTTACTAAGACAGGACACTTCATCGATGCAGCAAACTTACTGAAATTGTTATTGTGGAAGTTTCCTCATCTTTTGCGTCACATTCAGGCGTCTCCTGCCGAGTTCCTTTGCTCTTGTCCAGTTGATCTCTGAACTCTCCTCTGCACCAACCACTAGTCTAGGTCCACAGAAGCACAGCTAACTCAGAGGTATTTTTCTGCTCCCCCTGTCACTGAACGACTGAAGTGAATCCAACCAGGTTTCTGAATGCGCAGCTGACCTCAACCCTGCCTTGTAGAAAAGGAGTGAAGCAAGACGGCTATTTTTCAGTAGTTTTCTTCTGAAAACTCCTGGGACTCGTTCCCTGGAGTCCTGCACAGCTCAGAAGGAAAAGCCCAGATGTAAACAGTCTGAGCTGTACAGATGTTAGCAGAACAGCAGAGCTGTGCTCTGGTTTAATCTCCCTCACAACACAAGTCATGGGATCTCCGAAAAGGCTCTGAGCTTCTCTGTCTTGCTCAGTTGTCCCTGTTAGTCGGACTGGGCACCTTAGGATGCAGGGAGGCAACAGATTGCATTTGGGTTCGTTGCTATGCAGTTTTGCATGAGAACTTAACACTGTTCACTAGAGCGCCCCAAGGGATGACAAGGGCAAGTGGTTATAAACTACTGCAAGACCGTTTCAGGCTGGACATAAGGAAGAATTTCTTTACTGTCCGAGCCCCCAAGGTCTGGAACAGCCTGCCATCGGAGGTGGTTCAAGCTCCTACATTGAACACCTTCAAGAGAAATGTGGGTGCTTATCTTGCTGGGATCCTATGACCCCAGCTGAGTTCCTGCCTCTTCGGCATGGGGCTGGACTCGATGATCTTCTGAGGTCCCTTCCTGCCCGAATGTTTATGAATCTATGATCATCAAAATGGCCATAGTTTTGAAGCGTGGGATGTTCGGTACGTGAGATATTGCAGACTTTTTAATTAGAGTGGCTTCCAAGACCTGCTCTAAAATGCCACCCTCTTCCCCCTGCCCCAGAGCATGTGTAAAGATGCCCATATGCATTCATAGGGAACTGGAGACAGATCATGATCCCACCCGTTGCCTTCAGAGACCAGAACAGTCCATGGCTTTAACACCTGAGGTCTCCATTCGTGCTCTATTTCTGTGTGAATGATACAGATAACTTGATGTGGACTGAGACTGACGGGCTCAGGGATGAAGGCTGGAGTAACTCTTTTCATACCTGGCTTACCTGTTCCTACCCAGCCCATGTGAACAGTGGCAAAGCAGCTCCCCGGCTCACGTCGGTTCAAAGAACTGTGATTGCTCTTCTCCTAAAGCAAGCCCCTAGAGGAATGACAGGACCCACAAAACATCCCACCCATCTGAACTCTTCTCAGCTGATAACCCTCACCCTCCCACCCCAAAACGCACACGCACACATGCACACATGCCCCAGCCTCAGCTGAGACTATGAACTGAATAAATTCTCCCAGCCACTGTGTCTGAGCTTTCTCATCCAACGTCTTAGAGAGACTGGCACTGTCTAGAGGTCCTCATCTCAACTCCTCCAGAGGTTCTCTGATTATTCTATCCAGCATTTGCCCTAGCATTTATTGCTAGTCAGAGCAAAAGCTATTCTGATAGGTGCTGTTCTTCCATTTAACCAAAGAGTATTAAATCCAAGGTACAGCAGGTCAGCTTTGAGACAGGCAGGGTGTGAAGGCATGCAAGGGCTAAAGACTAGGAAGGTCCTACACTAGGTACTAATGGAAGTCAATTCTGTTTCATCACAGAGTGAAATGAAAGCCCAAACTGTGTGCAAATGCCAAACACTGTACGTGTGTGGCTGCATATACGCAGTTTTGTCTCATAAAGTGAAGTAGAATCTGGCACCAAGAACTAGGAATGGTTCCAGTGTAAGTATTTCCATATATACCCTTCTCCTACCTGAGCTGGGACCCACATTTTATTGATTAATTATCTGTTCACATCACTATCAGTAGCATTAACATGAGTGACTTGAAATAGCATAATTGTGGCTGATTTCGTAATGATATAGTCTTTACTTTCCTAACGTCCTCCCGATTTTTTTTTAGAAACCTACTCTGTGCACACATGAAGTTCATTATCCTATTTTTACCTAACTTGCTTTTAACTGAAACTAAAGTTTAAATGTAGGTTAAACAACTGTTAGGGGGCATATTAAAGCTTCAGTCCTTACTCATGCATACATAGCTTAATGCAGATTTTTGTACCTGTGAGTCTAGAGCAGAAGCAATAATGCTGAGCATCATCATAGAATCATAGCGTTGGAAATACCCCTAAGGGTCATATGGCCCAACCCCCTCCTCCCAAACGTAGTCGGGGCGCTTCTTCCGGTGCTCCAACCCCCTGTCTGGCACTCACAGGAGGGAATCAGCACTCCCACCTGCCCATCGTCTAAGCTGGGAACACAGCCTGTCAGGGGGTGCACCCCCTACGCAGCGCCACTGCCTGCAGGAGGGAGGCCGGTCTGAGCCAGGAGGGCTCGGGGCTGCAGGAACAAGGGACCTGCCAGGGGAGGGGATCCGCTGTGCCGGACTGTGAGTGCGGGAGGGGAGACAGTTTGAGAAGAGGAACGGCTGAGAAGGCACAAACCTCAGAGACGGGGAGTGGGGAGACATTTAATACTGTACCATTTGCAGGCAGTTTATTTACAGAAGCGATAAGAGGAAACCCTTCACCTGTAAGCTTTCAGGTTTAAAAACCCTTCATCAGTCTGGAGAAGCATCCGCATTTGGTATGCACTCTTCCTGGCTTTTAAACCTGAATGCTTGCTAAGAAAAAAATGTCCAGCGATTTAAGTTGATCTAATCAAAGGTATGCGATTCACAGAAAGAACCTGGTCTGCCTGTGTCCTTAGACCCACACGGCTACAACGTACACCCCTGTTTTACATCTAATACTCCTGTTGTTGCAGCCCAAAACTGCATGAATATTTCGGTAGCTACATCAAATACCGTGTTCATATTGAGTCTGTGACCCACCTTTTCAACCATGATACTACCCAGGAATTTTAACCTACATTGTATTTGTGCTTTTGATTCTTCTCCCCTAAGTTGCATTTATTTCGTGGCCTTCATCTTATTGTTTCAAGCCCAGCTCCCCAAGCTATCTGTATCCATCTGACCTCTATTCCTGTCCCCTAAAGCATTTGCATTTCATTCCAGTTTCACACCATCTGGAGATTTGCCTGTATATTCTGTCATCTGAATAATTGATGGCACCAATTAGTAAGCAAAACTCTTTAATTCTTCATTATCTTGCAATTGATGGGATATATTTTAGATGGTGCACAGACAGTAAAATTGATGCATGAAACATTACTTTCCCACTTCAACAGTGTCAACCAAAATGACAAAAGCCAAATCTATGACCTTACAAGTGACAGAATTAACCTACCACCTTCATTTTTAATATGCATTTTTCACACATTACTATGAAAAAAAAACTAATTTCATGTGTAAAATAGAAAAGGAAAATATAAGAGAAGGAAAGTCATGAAAGAAAGATGGACATATTGTTCCTGGAGTGGATCAGCCTGTGGAGCAGTTTCCTCAGGGCAGCTTGGATCTCCCTGTTCCTCATGCTGTAGATGACCGGATTCATCAATGGATGCACCACAGAATACAGAACAGCTGCCAGGAGATCCAGAGGGGAC
>NW_005844307.1:0-1537 GCF_000455745.1 Alligator sinensis | reverse complement strand
GTGAAGATCTGAACATACGACACAACGATGAAAACAAAACAGACTAAACCTAAACACACAAGAGCTGCCAGCTCCCTGCGGTATGTGCCAGAGCAGGAGAGCTTGAGCAGCTGGGGTATTTCACAGAAGAACTGGTTGATGATATTTGAGTGGCAGAAGGGGAGACTAAAGGTGTTCCCAGTGTGCAGTGCAGAGTACATGACACCAGCAGCCCAACAACCGGCAGCCATCTGGACACAAGCTCTCCTGTTCATTATTATCTCATAATGCAGTGGCTTGCAGATGGCAACGTACCGGTCATATGCCATGATGGTGAGGAATGCAAGATCGGCTGCACAACACAGGACGAAGAGAAAGACCTGGGACACACATCCAGCATAGGAAATTGTCCTGGTGTTTAAGAGAGAATTGGCCATGGACTTGGGGACAATAACGGAGATCGTCCCAAGGTCAAGGATGGACAAATTCACCAAGAAGTAGTACATGGGGCTGTGGAGGTGGTGGTCCGTAGTTACAACAGTGATAACAAGGAGGTTCCCCACCAGAGCTGCCAGGTACGCTGCCAGAAAGATGACAAAGTGCAAGATCTGTAGCTCCCGAGTGTCCGAGAAGCCCAGGAGGAGGAACTCGGTTACAGTGGTCCAGTTGGACATCTTCCTTCCCAGGGCGCCGTGCATGTCCTGGGTATAATACAACAAGGGCAGTGGTAAGGAGGAGAGTAACAAACTCCGTGGCTTTGATATTCCCATCAATACTGTCTCCAAATTTCATGCTAAGAATGGAAATATTCCATTTTTCTTCCCATGATATACTTGATTTTAATAAATGATTTTTCATTGGCAAGACCCTACATAAAATAAAATATTTTGATATTCCTTTAGAAAGTGAAGAAAATGTTAACCCAGCCACACCTCAGGATTCTTTTCCTTTGAATTAAATCTGGAAGTCTATTGCTTTCACTAGATCTCACCTAGAAAATGTATGCTTGAAACAAATATGTATGAAATAAAAGATATTATACAAAAAAGTTGAATTCCTTAGCGGTCCCAATCCCACCCCCTTCCTAATAGGAAGTTTATTATCCTATTTTTACCTAACTTGTTTTTAAATGAAACTAAAGGTTAAATGTAGGTTAAACAACTGTTAGGGGGCATATTGAAGTGTCAGTCCTTGCTCATGCCATACTTAGCTTAATGCAGATCTTTGGACCTGTAAGTCTAGAGCAGAAGCAATAATGCTGAGCATCATCATAGAATCATAGCGTTGGAAATACCCCTAAGGGTCATATGGCCCAACCCCATCCATCCTTCCCTATTTAGGAAGTGAGAACAGTTACGAGATCCTTTGCTCTTGTCCAGTTGATCTCTCAGCTCTCCTCTGCACCAACCACTAGTCTGGGTCCCCAGAAGCACAGCTAACTCAGAGGTCTTTCTCTGCTCCCTCTGTCACTGAACGACTGAAGTGAACCCAAAGAGGTTTCTGAATGCACAGCTGACTTCAACCCCTCCTTGTAGAAAAGGAGTGAAGCAAGACGGCT
>NW_005844306.1:0-8858 GCF_000455745.1 Alligator sinensis | reverse complement strand
ATAGGTCATAACCAGCAGTGTGCGATTTGTGCAGGGGGGATCTCTACTGTATATGGCCTAGTTATGCCCCTTCTAGTCAGTTATGTTTCCCAAGTAATCTCTTCATTACATATATACACAGTATGGGTAAGAAAAGGATGGGAAAGGGGATAACTGAGAGAAATGAAACAGTGGCAAACCAAAGTTATTTTGTCTTAACTAGTTAGTGCTGTTAAAGAGAAGTTGTCAAGCACCACCATTTGTACTATAAGAGAGACTGAAGATTTGAGGAGGGAAGTAAATGGTGTGGGATACTTTTTTAGTTGCTGCTTTCTCCTTCAAAAGGTACAGAGGTATGAATTGATTATTTTCCTTGTTTATTTCTGTAGTTACCTTTTAGGTTTTAAAGCAGTTCAGACACCATTAACGAAAATTAACAGATACTTCCTTTATTTCTCAGATAGAGGTCTAAGATTGAAATCAGCTAATCTAGTCACTTTGAGTTAATTAACTTCTCCATTTATAATTATGTGCAGAACAACTCAGCCATGTTTGATTTCTTGAATCTACATTATTATTACCAGAATGGTTATTTAACAGTTATTTAGGATCAGCAAAATACATCCACGTGCAAAAGGCATTCAAATCAATGCAAAAGGCATTCAAATTCTTGAAAGCAAAACTCATATCACGTGTATGTGTTACAACACAGGGGGGTGAAAATTGCAGGGGTAGTAGCCCCTACTGAGGCCACAAAGCCTGCCAAGTTTCAAGAAGATAGGTGCAGGGTTTTGGGGGAACTGTACCTCAAGCTGCAGACAAGCAAAACTCGTGACGTGGATGACCCTGTGTGTGTTAAGGTGAACCAGGGTGAAAGCTGCAGGAGTGGTGGCCCCTGCTGTGGTCACAACACCTACCAGCTGTTGAGGAGATTGGTGCAGGGGGGTTCTGGGGCCCCGCACCTCTGGCTGCTGACGGACAAAACTCGTGACATGGGTGCTTGTGCAACTGTGTCTGTCTTGGGGCGGTTGATTGTCTGTATTGATTATTTCCTCTCCTTAGTCTCTGCTTTTGTAGGTGTTAATTGATGGTAATTAACAGGTTACATTAGCTAGCTATTGTGTATTGATCTGGTCCCTGAGTAAATCATGATTGATTGATAACTGGTAACACAGTAGCTTAGCAGTCAGTCCTGCAGTAGTGGCTCCCATGCCCCAAGACACAGACAGTCAGCTGCACAAGCACCCGTGTCACAAATTTTGCCTGTTAGCAGCTAGAGGTGCAGGACCCCAGAAGCCAGACCCCCTACACCAATCTCCTCAACAGCTGGCAGGCATTGTGGCCACAGCAGGGGCCACCATCCCTGAAGCTTTCACCCCACTGCACCTTAACACACACAGTCACCCATGTCATGAGTTTTGTTTGTCGGCAGCATGAAGTGCAGTTGCCCCGAACCCCCTGAACCCCCCCGCCCCGTGGTGTAACACATACATGTGATATCAGTTTTGCTGTCAAGAATTTGGGGTACAATTCCCCCCAAACCCCTGCACTGATCTTTTTGAGACTTGGTAGACTTCATTCTCTCAGCAGAGACTACAATTCCTGCAAATTTCATCCATATCAGACAAAAAAACCCCGCAAAGTTATAGATATTTCATTGTTTCGACATTATACCCTATGGCCGGATCTCCAAAGCAACTCCAAAGCACTTCGGAAGCTCCAAACCGCTTCGGAAAGCCTAAAGAGGCCAGCGCTTTGATCCGGATATGCTGCTTTCGACACCAAAGTGTCCAAAACTTCTCCGGATCTGAAGCTCTGTCGAAAGCCTCGCACAGCTCTAATAGCCATTCTCATCGTAGCTTTCTTCAATTCACTAAAGACTAAAGTCCTCAACACAGTTTTGCTAAGCAAGCTGTTCTGAGCAATATGTATTTAAATAGATCTCATGCAGGTTCTCATTTTAACTGCAACTTTAGCACTACTTATTTTTCATCTCTTGCCATCCACTGATCTTTGTTCTAAGTTAAGGGGACAGTGGGCGCATCTACATGTGCTATTAAGGCTAAGCAATAAACTCCAGCACTTATTGTGTATGAGACTTATTGTGCTGGAGTTTATTGCTCCCAGATGCCACATTTACATGTACACCTGGCACTGCTGCACATTGAGGTGGGTTGGAGCAGCCTCAGCTGGCAGGGAGCCAGGGGTGTTAGCTTGCCTGTCTGGGGCTGGTCTGACTTACCTCAACATGTTGAGGACTGGCTGGCTGGGGCACATAGGTACTCCAGTGAAGGGTTAGCTGGCAGACAGTCCCTGCACTAAAGCACCCTTGTGCACTAGCCAGCTGCATCGGCGCGTACACGTGCGTTGCTGCGCAGTCAAAAAAACTCTGCAGCAGGATAGAACATGTATTTACAAGTACTATCCTGCTGCAGAGTTAATGTTTCTTGCAGTCTAATATGGCTGCTCATGTAGATGCAAGATATTTACTATGGAGCTAATTAGTCTAGTCCACAGTAAATATCACATGTAGATGCACCCAGTATCAACTTAAAAATTACACTTTTTTCCACCAGTTTAGTATCTACCGTTGCTACTAGGAAATTACGAAAAGTGAAAAAGATGAGAAAAAAATATACTTTCTGGTCTCCTTTCCCCACTTTTGCTTGTCTTGTATATTAGACAGTACTCGGTATATATTCAGTTCTTTAGCCCTTGAGCCTGTAAAGCACTAAGCATCAGAATAGTACCATTGACTTAATTGGAATTATCCCCTTGCTTAAGGTATGCACATGCTAACTATGATAATTGATCATTATTTTAGTATATTAAGAGATCGTTACCACTTCAGATTGTAATGCTTCAAAACCTCTTTCTCCCTGTGTGGAAAGCTTTAAGGAAACCTTAAATTTTAATGGCTTTCTGAGGCTAAAGGGCTTGGGATCATCCTCTAAGTAGTTGTCTTGGGAAGAAAACGCCCTTGCAAATTTATTTTATTTAGAGCAGGGGTGTCAAACTCGAACAGCTCCACAGGCCAAATGAGAGGCCTTGGGATGGTCCATGGGCTGGATTGAGCCCATGGCTCTCTCCCCCTCACATGCCAGATCTAGGGCAGCAGTGCTCATTCTAGGACCCATGTCTCATACAGCGTGCCCTCTCTCCTCTCCTCTCCCCACATGTGGTGCATATCTATCTCAGACCAGTTTCTGGGGCATTGGTCCCAGAGCAGGTGCCATGTGTAATGTGGATCCCAGAGTGTGTGCTGTGTGTGGTGCACATCCTGGCCCTGCACACAGAACGAATCTGGCAGTGTGTAAGTTAGCTCAGATGCAGGTGCAGCACCAGGGGCTAAATGGTGGGGCCCCATGGGATGGATGTAGCCCACGTGCTGTATCGTTGTCACCCTTCATTTATCGCAGAAATGTTTTACTATTTTTTTTTCTTTAGGGTGTTTGAAGAGAATGAAAATCCATATTTAGTAAAAGAGAAACAGCAGCAGCAGCAGCCATTACATCTTCCTTCCATTCCTCAGAAATTTGTCCGATCTGTAAGGACTATTAGACAATCTCTGCAAAAGACAAAAGCAGGTATAATGTGCATTTCTGATTATCTTTTTATACAAGGTTAACTTATATTAGATACATTTATATACAAAATCAATATATAGGAACCATGACAATAAATCTGGCCCATCATCTCCACTATGGCTGCTTGATTGAAACTTTCTGTAGAAATTGGGCATTTAATTTTTTGTTTTTCTTTGAAAATCTCCCATACTTATGATCATATGTATTTGTCATGAATAACACAATAATATTTTACCCATTTTAGGTAGATGCATCATTAATATTGGAAAATATTTCATTGGTGAAGTTTGGCAAATATAACAGACATTACCCGCATACATTATTCTACAGTGAACTGGCTGATACTCACATATTATATGACACATTTCCCTCAAATCAATATAAGAAGCAAAGTTGATTAGTTTGGCTCACAAGTTCAATTTAACTGTGGCATGCTGTGTATATTTAATACTCTAACAATGTTAAGTTATGTTTATTGAATAATTTAGTTGGAGAAGAAAGAGAAAATCCCATGGATCATTCAGCAATTACCAGTGTTTCCTCCAGCCAACTAGAAAATGAAACACAGGTATGTAGCCCTCCTCTCAGAAAGGACGTGAGTAAAATACATTCTGTGGCCTTGCTCATTTAAATTGAAAGTGCTTAAAGTATTCCCAGTGCCACTTTCTTAAAACTAGATAATACAGGAAATAGCTCAGGATTTGGTAATAAGAAACTGGTAATAAGAAATAATTTGGTAATAAGAAATCTTTCTTCCTTAAACTGTTATTTCAAGTGCAACCAAAAATATGGAGTGACTGAATGTTATGGCAGATGGCTATTATCCAATACTGGTAATCATACTAGGTCTTCTAGCATTGTCCCTTTTCCAAAGTTGATGTAACATATGACTCTGCCTACCCAACCCATTGCCCGGGACAGACAAAAATTTTAAACTAGAGGTAATTTAAACCGAAGAACATAATACAAACACATGCGACATAACGACATTTTTGGAGGTTTATCTCTACTTATTAATATAGGAAAAGAGAATGAATTTAGACAGTTTGGGGAGAAATCAGGATGTCAGTAACTTAACAATTTTGTGTGTTCCTTCCATTCAAAGTTTTTCCTGTGTTTTAGAAATGTAATGATACCATCAGGACTAACAATCCACAAATTGCCCAAGTTCCATCCATGCAAAACCAGATGCAATTCAGGTAAATTTTCAGCTAGCTAGTTTTCATTCTTGAAATGATAGATTATAATGATTTTACACAACAGCATAATAATGCAGGCTGGTGCCCAGCCTAGCTGCCGCACACAAGGACTTCCGGTTGCCGCTGCCTCTGCAATCACTGTTGTGTGATTGTGGCAAAAGCCAGTTCCAGTTGGCACCCAGGGCAGTTGCCCCGCTTCAGTTATGACACAGAAATTACAGCTATTATCCACCTTTGGACAAATTCAGACAGTGTTATTTCTGTTTGCTTAGATTGCTAGCTCCTCAGAAGCAGACAACTTCCAAGCAATGGTTTGAAAATGAAGCTGTGGTGACAGGTAAAGTACCACTGACATTTTTGGATGGAAGGTGCTATCAAAATGCAATCTATTCTATACCTGGATAAAATACATGATAACTGAATAGAAGAGAAAGGATGACGTGCCAAATTTCACCCTGACTATAATACATTTCCATTTTTGTACTTTCTGCTTAGGTCACTTAGTCAATTTATGTTTTTAGTACAGGGATATTTGACTGACCTAGAAATTATGGACAAAAATTGCAGGTGAAAAATGAAAGTCAGCCTCTGAAAGTCTGTCTAAAACAGTTCAAGAAAACAGAGAGAATGGACCAGTAGGAAGTTAACTTATTCAGGAGTCTAAATGGTCAGACTAGGATCAGATATATAACCCTTGAAAAGGAGGAACAACAAACATTAAATAAAGGAAACAAACCTGTAAAAAGGCAAAGAAGAGCTGAGAGAATATGCACATTAAATGTAGTTTTGTTGGTAATTTGTAAAGGCATCAGAATTCATTTGTAAAATACATATGGTACAAGTACAAGATAAAATAGAAACGAGTGAAGCAGTAGTTACAAATAAACTTAGAATATTAAAATCAGATGGCTCAAGGTCTGGCTTCAATTCCTTTTGCATAGTGTTGTCAGATTAAACCCTCGTCACACTGTAGTAAAGTTCGCATAAGTGAAGATTTTAACTAGACTTCCCCAGATACTACAGTATGGGATCTGTGCCCACAAGATATAGGACCTCTCAGGTCATAGATTGTAGGTTCTGCTATTTAATATGAAATCTCTTACAACATTTTTCATTTCCCTTTGTATAATTTGTTTCCCAGCCTGGCTTTTCCCCTCTTTCTTAAGATCTGTTCTATCACTCCTTGAGTATCCTGTTCACATTGTTCCTACACCAGTTACTTGCCTTCTCAATAGGTCTCTCAATAGCAATATAGCATTGGCAAGCCTTCTTCAAGTAATCTTTTCCCACATCATTGGTGTTTTTTTTAGCTACGCTATCTTTTAAAAAGAAATTTTACAGTTTGTAGTACAAATGATAACAACTTCTTTGTTTAGCAAATAAAGATGCTGAGTGTGGAGATAAGGAAGAAGCAAGCAAGGCCAAAGATTCTTTACATGTCTCTCAAGTAAGTGAAGCATTTCTGTGTCATAACTTTTTATTTCACTGAAGTACTTGCATTATCTTGTTAGCAGTGAGACTACTGGCAAGAAATAGGAAAGCGGGGCTTGGCCTCTCGTTTTGAGAGCTTTCAGTACAGCCATCTCTCTTCTCACAGAATTGTATTTTCAATCATAAAAATATTTTTCTTCCAAATAGCTACTTTGCACTCAGTGATAATTTAAATTCACCAAACAGCCTCCCAGATATGAATGCAATGTTTTGAATGCTATACTAATATTACTCATGAATGGTAGAGCTTTCAGAAGGAAAAGAGAATTTTGTCAGGAGTCAGATGGCTACAGTATCTATATGTGTTCTTTTGTGATGCTCAATTTGTTCTTGAATCTAGAACCCCAAGTAAATGACAGACTTCTATAGCTTTAAGGAAAAAATATTATCTAAAAATTCAAATATATAAATAAGAGATTTCCTTAGATTCTGTTCTATGCTTAACTAAGCAAGAGAATTATTGCTGTTCTGAAGCAAGCAAGTTCTAGTGTCTATTTTGACTTTGCATTATTAAAGTTTGGTACTTCTGAAAGCATTTCTGTTGAAAGCCAAATTAATATTACTTAGCTGGTAGTGAAAACTGCATTTTATATCTGTAAGTGCTCTGAACTTCCCCAATATCAAACTCTCTTTTTAGGTGGCAAGTACACTTTATAGGTTTTTTATTCCACAATAAATCCAAATAGTTGAATAAAGAATATGTCTTAAGAAATCAGTGACTTCTTTCTTTCAGGATGCCACTGGACTATAAACAGCTGGTTTAGAACATTAATTAGAGAGCCAGATTCAAATACAATTCACTTGTAGATTATGCAGGCTTCTCCCCACATAAAGGAGAGTGCAGGATCCTCAGTGACAGAAAATCCAATGGATAATGTGACTGCAAAGCAAAGCAGCCACAACTTTTAATCCATAGGAGCTCTGTAAGGTACCATGACAGCATGGGAAAAGTACTGAATGCTGAATGTGGAAGAAGTGTGGACAGGCTTGGGCAAGGATGCTCTGATTTTAAAAGTATAAAAACATTGATTCTGGAACGTAATGATTGTTTATATCATTGAGACCATTACAGCTAAAATCAAAGAATAATCCACGTTATTATCCCACCAAGAAGCATTCATTCTCAGTCTTCTGAATCCACACATTACACAATCCAAACCAAGAAGGGGAAATTGTCTTCGTTAGGCTGCTAGTATTGCACTTTGCTATTTGTTTAAGTAAAACTTGCTGAGTTTTACTATCTATACAACTTGTTCTTGAGTATGGAGTGCAGGATGTGGGCCATTCAGAATAGGCATTAAAGGCATCTTGCATGAATTCAATTTTTCCTCTGCAAGCTAAACCCAGTTTTTTAGTAGTGTTTCAAAGGCATCCAAATTGAAATTTTGTGAGTGTGTTATTTTGACTTGTGCTCGAAACATAAGCATTTACTTATTGATAATCTCTGTTTTAAGTTCTGTTAAAAGCTCCCTTCTAGAGTGCAACTTGTGGAGAACGATGCATTTCACCTGCATCATAATAGACATCCACATCAAACTTCCAAATGTAAACCTTGTTTTGGGAAGAGAAAATCTGTCAATTAATTGAAATATAACTTATTTTTATTAATTTGATTTTCACGCTGCTTTCCCCTAAATAAGACTCAGGGCAGTTTGCAATAAGAGAACAGTATGACTTATAAAACAGGAAAGCGACATGTTTTGATGACGATATTCCCAAATTCCACTAGGAAGTATTTAATCAATATTCCTTTCCATTGCAGTTAGGAGCATTAGATCTAGCAGCTCCAGCCTGGGATTTGCAGTGCTGTGTAATGATGTACAATTAATAAAGTTGAACTGAATCTAATCTATGTTTACACTTTACAAATTCTTCAAATTTCTTATTATAATCACAATTCACAATGAAAATACAGATAAAAGAGGATACACCAATAACTATTGTGTGTAGGATCTTAGTTTCTTATTAGATTCCCCTTATTTTTCATGAATGTAAGATTCTTTAGCTTGAAACAGTTACACACACACACACACACACAGAGTCAGCTTGGTTCAATATGTATATTGAATAAAAGGAATATTGATGGGGTTTTTTTAAGTTGTATATGCCGTAAACATACCCATTATCACACACACACACACACACACAGAGTCAGCTTGGTTCAATATGTATATTGAATAAAAGGAATATTGATGGGTTTTTTAAAGTTGTATATGCCGTAAACATGCCCATTATCATGCTGGGCTCTCTTTTAACAGAACATACCCACAGAATCTTTTAGATCAACAGAGGATAATCCCAATACAGCAGAAGAAAGAACTGAGAATTTTTCAAGAACCCCTGAGATGCCTGCATTTATAAGAACACCTGAATCTAATGAGAAGTAAGCCCAGTTCCCTAAAACTCCTCCATTTGAATTGTAGGATTTCATTTTTTATTTAAATGTTGTGAGCTTATGTTGATTTGTACTGCATAGATGTTTCCATTAATTGTGACACGGAAGGGCACTTTTCATATAAGCAAACGCTACACAATATTCAGATTTAATTTAGCTTATTCCAAATATGGGTTTTTTCCACAGTAGTGCTCAGTTT
This sequence comes from Alligator sinensis, assembly GCF_000455745.1. Classification (NCBI taxonomy): domain Eukaryota; kingdom Metazoa; phylum Chordata; order Crocodylia; family Alligatoridae; genus Alligator; species Alligator sinensis. The sequence continues at coordinate 8 of NW_005844306.1, read as the reverse complement.
GAAAGAAA
>NW_005844305.1:7202-8879 GCF_000455745.1 Alligator sinensis | reverse complement strand
AAGTTAAAGAAACAGTGGAGCCTTCCCTCCAATGGGCCTCAATGGCCTATAGAGAGGACACCTTTAAATTACCTTTACCTTCACTATTAAAAAAAACACACAAAAAATGACTAATTTCTGAATATGGAGTAGTGTGTGAACACATTTTATTTAATTTTATTTAAAATGTCAATTTTTAGTTTACAGTTTAAAAATAAAAATAATTAATTTCCAGCATGTCTGCCATTTACTTTACCTTTTATTTTGGAAGGGTAGGTGAAAAAAAAATTAAAATAAGGGAAATAGATAAGGTCATTCAATATAATAGATGTGTGGAATTGCTCCCCCATTAGCAGCTGTTTTAGAGCATTCCAGAGTAAATTAAAAAAAAAAAAAGTATTAAAACAAGTAAACATCCTTTGTGTATCTTTTCTTACTTGGGAGTCTATTGGACAAGATGTTGTCAATCCTGTGATGCATGGCAGATGCTGGTTTTGAATAAAAAGTTACAATTCATTGTCAGAGAACTTTATCCATTTATGTTATTCTCTGAAACCAGTCTGCTTTTCTCCCAAAATATTATTTTCAGGAATCCACTTCTCAAGATTAAAAATAAATGTCTCCCAAATATATTGGATGGAATACACATAAGACTAATAGGGTAATGTGATACAAGATGGGGTTTATCACAATTATTAAAAATCGGGACTTATATTTTCATTCCAATGCTTTGGATAAATGCCTTCTAAAATAATGATATTAAAACATCACTCAAAACTGTACACTACCAGTCAATTCATTCCTCGAAGATTTTTGAGAGAAGTAGAATAAGTCTCCAGGGCTTTCTATTTCTGGGTAAGGGTATATACCATCTTACTTGAAACTCAGAGATGAGATTATGCTCTGCTTGTAGCTTAACAGATAAAACTTCCTTCAGGAAGAAGCTACCATTTCCTTCAAAATTTGCAAGTAAGTTGTTAAACTTTTTTTTTGGCCTTTTGTCCATTATTTGTCAAAAAATGTCAGTTATTATTATTTTCCCTGTGGCTACCAATTTTTCCCATATCCTTATTTTATATAGGATATGAGAAGGGTAATTCCCTGTTCTTATGGAGGGATAAGTCTGTTCTCAGTCACGATGGCCAATCTTCTAGATAGGGCTTTAAACTAAGATCACCAAGGAATGAGGAAACACTGCCTGGAGCATGCCTGGGGACCAGCACACAAGAAAGCTCTGAAGTTGATGACACTAGAAGAGCCAGTCTTGCAAGAGCTGAGGGAATGATTGTCTCTCAGTGTGACAGGAAATTGAGGGTCTCAATTGGAGGACTCAGGTGCCTGTATGCTAATGCCACGAGCATGGGGAACAAGCAAGAGGAGGTAGCCCTCCTACTCTCCAGTGAGCATTATGATCTAGTAGGGATTATGGAGACTTGGTGGGACTCCTCACATGATTGGAAAATAGCCATAGAGGGCTACACCCTTCACAAAAGGGACTGAATAGGGAAGAAAGATGTAACTCTCGATGTGAGGGAGCCATACATTTCCTTGGAGGCTGAAATCAGCTCCAAAGAAAAGTGGCTGAAAACCCTCTGGGTCAAACTATGGGGGTGGGGGGAGACACACGTGCAGTGAGAGAGACCTAACTGTAGGCATATACTGCAGACCACCAAACCAGGGGGAGGAGCTCGATCTGGA
>NW_005844305.1:0-7001 GCF_000455745.1 Alligator sinensis | reverse complement strand
CATGTTCACTGTCCATCACAAGGCAGGCAAATCAGCTAGCAGGGTTGAAGTTTTGGACTTCAAAAAAGTGAATTTCAACAGGCTCAAGAGAGTAGGGGAAGCACTGCAGGACCAGGGACCAAAGGTGAAAGGAGTGCATGAAGAGTGGCCTTTCCTCAAGGACATAATCATCAAAGCACAAAAAAAGTCCATGCCCATGCAGAGGAAAGGTAGCAGAAGGGCTGGTAATCCCCTGACTTAATAGGGATATCATGGTCCTCTTGAAAAAGAAGAAAGAGGCATACAAATACTGGAAGCTTGGGTCAGTCCCCAAGGAGGACTATACAGCAATGACCTACACTTGTAGGGAACAGGTTAGAAAGGCTAAGGTGAATTTAAACTAGCAATGGAAGTCAAGGACAAGGTATATAGGGAACAGGAGGAAAACAAATGGAAGCATGGGGCCATTGTTTAACAACTCAGGACAGCTGGTTACCGACACTCAGGACAAAACTGAACTCCTGAATGACTACTTTGTTTCAGTATTTAACTGGACTAAGGGGAGAATCATACTAGATAAGGTTCAGAATAGGCGTGGTGAGACTAGCCACCTTCCTACTGTTGACGTTGAACTGGTGCATGGTCAGTTAGAAAAGATAGACATTTACAAGTGAGCAGGATAGGATGAACTTCATCTGAGAGTTCTGAAGGAGGTGGCCAAAGTTATCATGGACCCTCTGGCACCACTCTTCCAAACCTCGTGGCACTTGGGGGAGATTCCTGAAGACTAAAAGAGGGTCAATTATATGCCAGTCTTCAAGAAGGGGAGGAGAGAGGACTCAAGCAACTATAGGCCAATTAGCCTAACTTCTATCCCAGGGAAAATCCTGGAAAAATTCATCAAGGAGTCTATGTGTGATAGGCTTGCAGAAGGTAGGATTCCAAATGACAGCCAGCATGGCTTCACTGTGGGCAGGTTTTGCCTTACCAAACTCATCTCCTTCTATGACCAGGTAACTCGCCACCTGGACAAGAGAGAGCAGGTTGACATTGTATACCTAGACATCCAAAAGGCCTTTGATCTGGTATCCCATGATTTTCTCATGGGAAAATTGGAGGATTGTGGGCTTAAGTGCTTGACTGTTAGGTGGGTGGGAAGCTTGTTGTGGGGTAGGACCCAGAGACTTGTAATGAATGTCTGTGTCTTCCAGGTGAGAAGTGGCCAGTGGTGTTCCTCCGGGGTCTGTGTTTGGTCTAGTACTTTTCAAAATATTTACCAATGATTTGGATGTGGAGGGGAAGAGATCACTGGCCAAGTTCATGGATGACACCAAGTTATAGGGGAGTGTGGTCATGCATAAAAATAGGCTGCACATATAGGCAGACCTAGACAGGCTGGCAAGTTGGGCAAATCAGAACCGGGTTAAGTTCAATATTGAGAATTGTAAAGTGCTTCATTTGGGGATGAGCAATCCCCAACATACTTACAGGCTTGGTGGCACCAAACTGACTAGCACCATGACTGAAAGGGACCTAGGGGTAATAATAGACCATAAGCAATTAGTGTGATGCTGTAGCCAGCAGGGCAAACAATACTCTGGCATGCATCAACTGAAGCATCTCAAGAAAAACCAAATCTGCCACTTTACTCAGCATTGGTGAGACTGCAGCTGGAGTACTGCATCCAGTTTTGGGAGCCACACTTCAACAAGGACATGGAAAAGCTTGAGAGAGTCCAGAGAAGAGCCATCCATATAATCAGAGACTTGAAAGGTAAGCTATATGAGGGAAGGCTGAGGGACTTAGGTCTCTTCAGTCTAAAAAAGGGAAGGCAGAGAGGGGACTTGGTAGCAGCTTACCACTATATCAGGGGAGTACGTCAAAGGCTCCACAAACAATTGTTTACCAGGGCACTCTTGGGTAAAACCAGGAGTAATGACCACAAACTCTTGGAAGACCATTTCAGGCTTTAACACTAGGAAAAAAAAATCTTCACAGTTAGTGTGTCCAGACTGTGGAATAAGCTGCCACCAGAGATGATGCAATCACCTTCCCTGGAAATCTTCAAGAGGAGACTGGACAGTCACTTCACTGGGGTCACTTGGCCACAGTTGTCTTTCCTGCATAGTGCAGAGGGGCTGGACCCAATGATCTTGTGACATCCCTTGCAGCCCCTTACAATCAATGGATCTGTATTGTTTCTCCTTTCTGTATATTTTTTTTTATAGTCTGTTACAGATAGCACAGTAATTTCTAGTCATGTATTCCTTCAATGCATCTATTAAATCATCTAAAGCTTTAGAGAAGACCACATCAAACCATGGTTTATGCCAATTCCCAACAAAACCACTCATTTTCTGAGGACATTTCCCTACTGTTGGGCAATTGCTTCCTATTGAGTAATTACTTCTTGGGGTTCTTGCACTTTGAGAATATTTCATAGATGTCATGGACATTAGGGCTGGAAGGGACCTCAGAAGTTCGAGTCCAGCACACTGCCCCAGGGGCAGGAAGTCAGCTGGCGTCATAGGATCCCAGCAAGAAAAAATATCCAGATTTCTCTTGAAGGTTTTCAAAGTAGGTGCTTGAACCACCTCTGGCGGCAGGCTATTCCAGACCCTGGGGGCTTGGATAGTAAAGAAGTTCTTCCTTATGTCCAGCCTCAAATTATGTTGCAGGAGTTTATAACCATTCAGCCTTGTAGTCCCTTGGGGTGCTCTGGTGAACAAGCATTTCCCCAGATCCTGGTGAATACCCCTTATAAACGTATAAGTGGCCTTCAGGTCAGCCCTGAGCCTGCACTTTTCCAGGCTGAAGAGTCCACTGGCTCTCAGCCTCTCATCATAAGGTCTGTTTTCCTGACCTCTGACCATGTGTGTGTATGTCCTCTGAACTTTCTCAAGCTTCTCCACATCTTTTTGAATTGTGGAGCCCAAAACTGGATGTAGTACTCTAGCTGTGGCCTCACCAAGGGCAAGTACAATGGGAAAATGACATCCTGGGATTTGCTTGAGAAGCATCTATGGATGCAAGCCAGGGTTTTGCTTGCTTTACTGGCTGAAGCATCACACTGTGGCTCATATTCATCTTGTGGTTAATCCTGACCCCCAAGTCCCTCTCATCCATAGTACTAGTCAGCATAGCACTGCCAAACCTATAGAAATGCTGCAGGTTTTTTCTCCCCAGGTGGAGAACCTTGTGTTTTTCAGTGTTAAATACCATCAGGTTCTCATCTGCCCATTTCCTGAGCCTGTCCAGGTCAGCCTGGATTACACCCCCCGCCCCCGTCCTCAGGTGTGGATGCTTTGCCCCAAAGTTTGGTGTCATCGGCAAACTTGGCCAGTCCGCTTCTGACTCCAATGTCCTCATCATTAATGAAGATGTTGAACAATATAGGTCCAAGGATAGAGCCTCGAGGGCCCCCATTGATTACAGGGCACCATGATGATTGACTTCCATCAACCACCACCCTCTAGTTGTGACCACAGAGCCAATTCCCGAGCCTAGGAATCGTTGTGTACCTGAGACTGCAGTTGGCCATTTTTGCCAAGAGGTGATCATGGGATACCAGATCGAAGGCTTTTTTTAAAATCAAGATATATGACATCAATCTCTTGTCCCTGGTCCAGGTGATAGGTCACCTGGCTGTAAAAGGAAATGAGATTGGTCAAGCAAGACGTACCCGCAACAAACGTGTGCTGGTTATCCCTCAGGGTGTTGCCTTTGGCCAGTCTTTATGAATGGCCTCCTTGACGATTTTTTCTAAGACCTTCCCAAGGATAGAGGTCAGGCTGATGGGCCCTTTCCTCCCTTTCTTGAAGATAGGAAACACATTGGCCTTCTTCCAATCGTCGGGCACTTCACCAGAGCACCAGGATCTGTCAAAGATCTGTGCCAGGGGCTGTGCTATGATGCTAGACAGCTCCTTCAGTACTCTGGGGTGTAAATTGTCAGGGCTGGCCGACTTGAAGGTGTCTAACCTCTCAAGCTGTTCCCTCAGGTCAGCATTGATGAAGGGAAAGAAACCACCCTCACTTAGGCATCCCTGGCCCATAATCAGCAGGGGCATCCCATGGGACTTATGAAAGACTGATGCAAAGTACTCATTTAGCCAGTTGTCAGACAAGGTTCTTTGGGTGAATCTGATATCTTTTATTAGATGAACTTATATAGTTGGAAAACAATTATTAAGCAATCTTTCGGTTTCAAAAACCCTTTGTCAGGCTAAGGAAGTCACTGCAGTTGATGTGTGCTCTTCCTGGATGGAATGAAAAGTAAAGAAGCCAGAGGCTGGTCTGGTATGCATTCAAGATAGGCAGTCAGAGAAAATGTAGATTGAGGAGTCAATGGGTGAGAGACAGGTCGGGGAGAGGGGCAGGGAGAGAAGGGGAATTTAGCAAGTTCCTTTTTCCTCGGCGTCAGTCATCAGTTCTCTCTTTTGCTTTAACAGGGGTCCAATGTTGCCCTTACTTTTCCTCTGCCTCCCCCCTCCCCTCTCCCCTAGCTAAAAAAGGACTTTTTATTGTCCTTGATAATTGTAGCCAGTTGGAGTTCCATCGCAGCCTTGGCTTTCCTGGTTCACTCCCTGCAGGTGGAGTGAACCAGGACCAGGACCAGTGCAGACTATTCCTCCTTGGAGGTGAATCCTGTCCTCCATCCTTGGTCTGTCTTTTTAGAAGCAGAAGGACCACTAGTTCCCTGGAGAGCCAAGGGGGCTGCTGTGCCCTTTTACTGCCTTTTCTCTGAGACGGAATAGCCTTAACTTGTGCAGTAGGATTGCTCCCTTGAGGAGCAACCACTTTTCCTCGACTCCCCTCCCCTTGGGGTTGTGGTCCCTTAGGGCCTTACCAACAAGTCTCCTGAGCTTGTCAAAGTCAGCCCTCCTGAAGTCGAGGACCTCTGTACTGCTGACTGACTTGTCAATTTTTTGGTGGATGGTGAAGGTGATCAGCTAATGGTCACTGTCACCCAGCTTCCCTTCAATCATTAGGTCACTGATTAGGTCATCCCCAGCTGCCAGTACCAGGTTGAGCAGTGCTTTACCTCTCATTGGCCTGTAGACTTCTTGCATCAGATAGAGTTCATCCACGAATGTGAGGAAGTTTTGTGACCATTTGGATTTGGCTGAGCCTCTTCCCATGAGATGTCTGGGTAGTGGAAGTCCCCCATGAGAACCATGGACCAGGAAGGTGCAGCCTCAGTCAATTCCCTGGTGAACTTCTGGTCAATCTCTTGATTCTGAGAGGGAGGTCTGTAGTAGATTCCCATCATTGTATCTCCTGTGCCATGTTCCCCACAAATTTGAATCCAGAGGGACTCTAGTCGTCCACCCTGGGTGCCAATGTCAGCTTGTAGGGATACGTAGTTCTCCTTGACATAGAGAGCTACACCTCCACCCCTTTTGTCCACTCGATCCCTCATGCACTGGGTATAGCCATCTATTCCTGTGATGCAGTCATGGATGGAGTCCCACCAGGTCTTCATTATCCCTATGAATCATAATTATTTGTGTTGAGCAGGAGGACAAGTTCCTCCTGTTTATTTCCCAAGCTCCTGGCCTTGGTGTACAGGCATGCAAGTGTCCCCTTTGGGGCCCTTGCCTTGCCCGCAGATTACTCTAGGGCTGGGGCAGGGGTGGGCTCCCTTAAGTGCCTTGGCCTGCTGGATTTGCAACGGTTGCTCAGTGGGCCAACAGTGGTTGTAGCCCCCCCCCGTCCCCCAGTGACCTTAGTTTAAAGCTCTGTGGAGCAGGTCAGTCAGTCTGGCTGAGAAGAGGCTCCTCCCCAGTGCAGTGAGGTGGAGGCCGTCCCTTCCCAGCAGTTCACTGGCTCTCTCACCAAAGAGCGGACTGTGGTCATGGAAGCCAAAGCCTTCCTGATGACACCAGCACCGTAGCCTTTGGTTTTCTACCTGGATCCTCCTCTCCTTCCTTAGCTCATAGCCCAAAACTGGAAGGATTGAGGAAAACACCACCTGTGTCCCCAACCCCTTAAGACCCTTTCCCAAATCCCGGTAGCACCTCATGACCTGGCTGGGAGGGTTCTGAGCCATATCATTGGTGCCCACATGGATGAGGAGCATGTGAAGTGGTCATTGGGCTGGGGGAGTTTAGGGATCTTTTCTGCAATGTCTCAGACACGAGCTCCCGGGAAGCAGCACATTTCCCAGGCTGAGTGGTCAGGGTGACATGTTGCCCCCTCCATCTCCCTCAGGGTGGAGTCTCCCATGACAAACACTTTGTGAGAGAGTGGAGGTAGTAGCTACAGTAGTGCCCGCGTTGCCTGTGGGAGCTGGCAATTTAGCAGGCTCTTCTGGGGCTGCAAGAAGTTTGTACCTGTTACAAAGCTCCAGTGGGTTAGGGGCCTTGGTGTGGTGGGCCTTGGGGCCCTTGACCACCTTGGTCCAACCCTGTGGCTGGACAGAATGGGAGGTCTCTGAGTCCTCCCTTGTCCTGGAGGGAGACCGTGGTCGACCCTCCACCTCCAGGGGGAGGAGGGCCTGGCAGTAGGAGTCTGCCTCCTGCTCACAGTCCCTGATGGCATGCAGTCTCTGGACTGTGGCATAGAGCCCCTCCAGCTGGTGCACCAGAGACCACCAAAGGGAGCAGACCCCACAAGGGGAGGTGGCCATGCTCCTGGGCCCAGAGTCTGAAAAAGGGGCAGGCAGCCCCTGCAGCTTTGAAGCAGGGGCTCTGTCTGCCTGGAGCCTGGAGCCATGGGCTGCATCTGGGTGGAGGTCTCTGAGGTGCCAGGGTGGGGGGCTGCAGAACCCAAGGGGAACCTCAGGGTGCAGTGCATGCCCATCTGTGTCATGCCATTGTTGGGCTGGCTGCAGCTGGGACTGGCTTGCCTAGGGGGGCTCACAGGCAGGGCTGCGAACCCTCCTGCTCATCCTCCTGCTCAAACCTGTTCACAGCCTGTTCACACCAAAAAGAGGCCTTCAGAGGCCCTCTGCACAGAGCAAGGGGCTGCCTAGGGGCTAGCTAATAGAAATTTATGCACTCTTGCCTCTTTCTGAAGCTC
>NW_005844304.1:0-8920 GCF_000455745.1 Alligator sinensis | reverse complement strand
ACAGCACAGCCCTGCACAGAGGCAGGAGGGGCTGCAGGGCACAGGGGTGAACAGACCCCACCCACAAGACTCCTCAACTCCAAAAGCTTCAACAAAAGCCACCCACCCCCAGGGTCAGCTCCCAAGAAAGCCCAGGCAGGTCCTTTTCAGTGCATGTCACAGGAGGGCAGCAGCTCCACAGGCATCACCAGTCTGGGAAGAGAGGAGTGCACCCACCTCAGTATGTGGGGGGAAGGTGGAGGTTTGAACTGGATTTGCCTTGGCCACATCACCCACTCCTGTCCAGAGCCTGGCTCCACACAGCTCCACTGTCACTGCTAGCCAAGGAAACCCAAGCGTCAACTCCCCACTGGAAGTACGGCTGCACTTTCCAGAGCCCTTCCATTACACGGCTTGCTCCACTCCCCACTTCTTCCATCTCCGTCTACCCCACAAAAAACACACACGCACACACCTGCTGCCCCAGCAGAGCCTTCCTGGGACTGCCCCACACCCTGCTCCCCACAGGGGACACACCTGCACCACCTGGCACACACACCTGCTCTCAATGCACCTCAGGCCATGGATGTCAGATATGAGAAGCATAATGCAGCTTCTGCCTGGCATGTTGTGAACCCTGGTGTGCACACAGCACCGCAAGAAACAGAACATGAGTCCTGTGAGCACAGGACATCAAAGGATGTCTGACAAAGCCTGGGGGAAGCTGCTATTTTCCTGGGTCCTAGTTGTTCCCACAGAGACTCCACTACTTCCCGTATTTCATGAGACCAACCAGTCACTAGGATCTGTCCATCAGACCTTTCCAGGTTCCCTGGAGCCTGGCTTCCAGGGCAGCAGCACTGGACATTATTACACACACACCCCAGCACCTCAGGAAGCAGGTGGGGCTCTCCCATACTAGCCAGTATTCCCAGGCAGAGCTGCTCTCCCAGTTCCCTCCCTTGGGGGATCTCCTGCACAAACCTCCCCCACAGGATCCCCCAAGCTCCTGACTGGGATGACTGCAGGGAGAGAGCAAGACTGGGTTGGAGGGAGGGAGAGAGAGAGAAAGAGAATGGAAGCCACTGTTGGCAAAGCCAGAGGGTAAGGGGACAGGGAGGTGGAGTGCCCATCAGCCAGTCTCATACACAGGCACCAGGAACAAGAGGCAGGAGCACTCAAAGTCTGTGCTGGGAAAGGGTCCAAGTTCAGAGAAAGATCCCCAGCCAACACTAACCAGGACTGGAAGCCGGGGCATAGACAGCAATCAGGAGTGGGAACTAGTTCTCTCATACAGAGTCATGGAGAGAAGATGCTGAATGTGTCCAGGATTTGGGCTCCAATGACTCTGTACATGTCACATCACACCCCCAAGCCCCAGGGGATAAGTGCTGAAGAGACAACTGCAAATGCTGTTTCCCTCCCCTGGAAATTAATTAGGGAAAAGTCTATGTACAGGTCCAGCAAGCCCCAGGCCACTTCCTAAAGGTGTCCCTGGCCATAGGCTGTTTATTTCCTCAAAACCACCAGAAGAGAAATCCCACCCTTTACCTACCTGCAGCCTGGAGAGGGAACATCAGCTCTCTCACGGCAGCAGAATCCCCAGTTTTTCTTTTCTTTTTTTTAATGCATTCCCTCCCCCTTCCCCAACCATTTCTGACTTTTTCTCTCCCTCTCTATTCCCTATGGATAAGTATAAGTGAGCTAAGACATAGGATACGCTTCAGCATTTTATTTTGGTAGCAAGTTGTATTTGTTTTTTCTCCTTCTTTATATTCTAGAATGATGATGTTTATATTGATGTGTACTGTTCTACATTACTGTTTTACTGGGACTATATGATTTAGGCCTACATAGGTAAGTTAGCATAAGTCATGACAAACAAAATGGAAACTTGACAAGTCTCCATCCTGGCCCCAGGCCCGGTTGTGTAACCCATGACTCATACCTACCTCTCCTATGTAACTTGGTTCCTGAATGAATGGGGATGAATGTGGGTGCTTGAGAGACAGTGGCAGTAGGTCTAAAAATAGCTCCCTCTGAATGACGGAACCATCAACACCAATACCTTGGACCCAGCCCTTGGAACCAGCCTCAGCATTCAAGAAACAAGAGATGAGGCAACCCACCATTGTGCCAGGCTGCACATGCTCAGTAAGAACACCTGGAATCCTCTGGGACAGGACTGACTTTTCCTGGACAGGCCCTCCCCATAGAAGATCAGAGGTAGTCTGCCCCATAAAGGGGGTAGTGAAAACTGACTTCTTGGGATGCCCTCTCCACCTGGACCAGCACCATGCCACACCATCTATTCACCCAGAGGCCCTGCTGGCGATCCCACTCTATACAAAACCTACTGCCAGCCTGGATAGGTAGCTATCACCCCCTCACCCTCTCTTCAACCAAGGACTTGGACTCTTCTTCTCTTCCCTACCTGGACTCTAGCCCTTCCACTAAGTCTTTCTCCTGCTGCCATTGTGAGTGCGTGTGCACCAGTAACTTCATGGGGCTGTGGAGTGTGTTGTCTGTTTAATAAAACTGTTATTTGGACCCCTGCGTTGGGTTTGCTTTACTACAGTTCTGACCCTGCTCCAATCTCTGCTCCTCTAACTTCTGGCTCATCCCCACTGCCTTTTCCCCTGATCTCTGCCACCATTTTCACCTCATCCCCACTGCCTTTTGCCTTTGTTTCCTGGCTGTTTCCTCCTGGCTTCTTCCCCCACCCCACCTTGCTTCCACCCTGACCCCAGGTGACCCCGAGTAACCCCACGGCCACTTGATCTTAAGTAAACCCAAGCCTCTGTTCCTTAGCCAGCTTCTCTCTAGTTCACTGGTTCTAATCCCAGTTCTGGCAACTTTCACTTCCTACACTTTAACTCTCTCTCACCTTAACCTTCCCCCAAGTATCCCAGGTACCCCAAGCACACACATACATACCGTACCATCCAAGTTAGGAGCTTACTTGTGTGTATGTGTAGGGGGGTTGTATGCGTCTGAACTGGTGAGCATGTGTGTATATATGTCATTCTGTGCATAATATATGAATTAGTGATCTGTGTATGTGTACTGAGTGTGCGGGTATGGACAATTGATTTTTGTCTAACTTTTGGGGTGTAGAGTGTATGTGCTTGAATTGGTGATAGGTATGCATGTGCCTAGGCTACTTTGGATGTGTATGTACCCGAGTTGGGAGATATGTGTGTGTGTACCTAATTGATTTGTGTGTTTGTATATGTGCAATTGTGTCACACCCTCCTGTCCAACAGCACAATATTGAGATCCTGAGAGTTGGCCTGACTCCTCAGGGCAACAATGGCAGGTCAGCTGAGGAAGAAACCTCTGGTGAGGAGGTCACTCCAGGCACAGAATGGGCTGAGGGAGGCAAGTTGACCCGGAAGAAGAGACGCCGGGTACTCGCCATAGGTGACTCCATCCTGAGAGGAACAGAGGGTCCCATCTGTCGCCAGGATCCCATGACACGCGAGGTCTACTGTCTGCCTGGAGCGTGAATTCAGAATGTGACAGAGATGATCCCGGCACTCATCCAGCCCACTGATTACTACCCCATGGTCCTAGTCCATGTAGGAACTAATCATGCAGCTGGGAGCAGTCCAGATCACCGAGACCAGTCAGCACCAGAATGAACCAGCATAGGAATGAGTTAAAGGTCAGAGACCCCCAAACCCAAGCAAAAGAACAGTTAGCACAGAGCAGCCACGACTTCCTGACCTCACCGCCCAGGATGCAGGGCAAATCTATAGAGCCTGCAGCAAACCAGACTGGGGACAGAAACCCATCACTTTGCTGGGCCCAGAACACAGACACTGGTTTTAGGGCTCATTACATCCACCTGCTCCTTGTACCCACCTCTCTGCACTGCACAGGCAATCAGGGCCCCTGTTCCCCTGCAAATGGCCTCACTCTTCCACAGACTTCCATTCTTGTCTTAAAGCTGCTCTTTATCACCTCTCTCTGCTCCTACTTCAAATCCATCTTCCATTTTAAAATGCCTTTTCATACACATGGAGTTAAACACAAGCTATTTTTCTTTACAGACAAACACGTGCTTACAATGTCAGTCCCAGCTCATCTCTCCTCTTACCCCAGTGTCCTGCACTCAGGGTTTTACCATGAGCTTACCCTGGTGTCTTAGCCAGAACCAGGCTATGCCTTAAAAGACCTGACAGTGCAGCCTGGGCTGGGCTGTCTGGAGCCTCCTACATCCGCGGGCCAGGCCCTTCCAGTCCCAACACTCCCCTTACTGCTCTGAGAGGCCCCTCCCAAAGATTTTCAGGACACAGGGCTCCATGCAGGAAGCATTCCCAACCCAGGACAGGGAGAGGATCCATGGTAGCGTCCACATCGGCTTCCCAAGAACCTGTAATTTAGGGAGGGCCAGAGGATGGCAACTTTGGCTTTGTGTCGTGCAGTTAGACACAGGGCATCATCTGCCTGGCAGCAAGATGGCATTCAGCCTGCAACCTGGGAATGCTCCCTGACCCCCACAGCCTGGACAGGGGGAGGCCAGAGTCCAGTGGTAGGGTCTGGAGGAAACAGGATTCCCAGGGGCTGGGGGAAGCAGACATACAGAGAGAGCGAGCGAGCGAGCGAGCGAGCGAGCAAGGGCTGGTTACAAAACAGAGTGGGAAACTGAGAGGAAGTAGGGAGGCAATAGGGTGCAGCCACGGTGTGTAGAACAAGTCTCCTTGGCAGCCCTGGGCATGACTGTGTTCATGAGGGGCAGCACTGATGCAAATCCCAGCCTCCAGCTTCCTGGTTAAATCCTGGCTCCTGTACGACTGGCATCAGCCCAGGGAGACTACTACAGGCTTTGGACCATATGGCTAAGCAGCAGCTCTGCAAAAAAGGACCCAGAATTACATTGGCCAATACACTTAATGAGTCAGCAGCATGCCCTTATTGACAAGAAAAGCTAATGGCAGCAGGGGAGGGGAAGCAAACTGCAGAGGCCTGTTGTCTACTTTAGCAGCATTAAGAGAAATGCTGCCAGTAGACCAAGGGAAGTAATTATTCCCCTCTATTCTGTACTGGTGAGGCCACATCTGGAGTATTGTGCCCAGTTTCGAGCTCCCCACTACAGCAAGGATGTGGACAAGTTGGAGATAGTCCAGTGGAGGAGAAAAAAAAAAAAAAAAAGAGAGATTACGGGGCAGGAGCACATGATGTGTGTGGCAGCTCTAGGGAAATACCGCCCATCAGCACACAATGGCTGCTTCTCTCTTCCCTACAAAAGGTCCTGACTGCTCTGCATTCAGCAGCCAGTTCAGCTGCTATCACCCCAAAATGGAGTGGCTGCCTTGTGAGAGACCTTCCCACACCAGAGGGAAATTTGAAGGGAAACACAGACCACAAGAGAAGGTATTTCATAGAGCAGTCACTCTATTCCTGCTCTGTCTCCCTGCAGCTGCGTTCCCAGACAGCCACAGACACCACCACATATTATTGCATCATGGACAACACAGGGAAGGGAAGGGGCTGCACAGAAAGGGGAAGCAAGCTCTCCCCAGGCAGTCAGGCTACTGCTGGCCTAGAATCACTCTCTTCAGCCATGTAGAGACACAAAGGAGCTTCCCAAGAGGAAGAGCAAAGGGAGAAGCCTATGCTCTTTGCATTACTCCCTTTCTTGCCCTGAGCAGCCATGGCAAGGCTCACACTGCAGCTCTCACTAAAGTATGTATCCATGCAGCCACTGATCAATCTATAAACACCTGACACAGGGACCCAGCCAACAGCATGGACCAAAGTAGGTCTCACTGGAACCAAACTTGGTCTAATATATACAGCCTGCACTGAAGTAGCTAATTAGTTCTTATAGGTGTTTCACAAGGCCAACAGTTAAAGAGCAAGTTAATAGGACCAGCACCAAACACCAAGGCACAGATCAGAGTCACTTGGGAAACAGGAACCCCTCTCTGCTAGGAGGTTTGCACCCATGGGAGAGATTCAGGATGAAGAGGATGGCACCTGAAGATGTGTTGGTACTTGCCTGCAGCTCTTTTTGGAAACAATGATGTTGTCAGGGTCACAGCATCATGGGCAGGATCCAGGAACCGTGTGCACAAACCATCGACACTGAGGGAGCATCAGGTCAGCTGTAAGAAGATAAGAGCACAGGCTGCAGCTCTCAACACAAGTTGTGCACCTACAGAGTGGTTTGGCTTTCCCAGAACAGTTGAAAGGGGCAGAGAGGCTGAAGGGTCATTCTGTGCTTGTGGCAGCTGAACACCAGAACCTCGCCAAGCTCCATTCAGGACATGTCCCATCCAAAGCAGTCTGCCCTGAACACTCACTTGCCTGGTCTTGAAAAGAAAGTGCAGCACTACAGCTACAGTGGGCCATAATATTTCCAGGCACTTGGGGATCTGGGTTCCCCCTTCATTGGAATTGTAAATCACTGGAATTGCATTGCTGTATTGGGGCTGGTTTCTTGAATGAATGGGAGTGAATCCGAGTGTTGTCACTGAGGGTAGTTGCCTGGGGAAGCTTGAGCCCTTTGGCCGAGTTGTACTCATTGCTTCTGTCTGATGGAAACGAGCTTAGAGACCCCAGTGATGCTTGAATGATTGAGTTGCAAACCTGCCACCTCTTTTCATCACAATGGGAACCTACATGCAAATCTAGACTTCAGGACTCCTGGATAAGTACTGCTGTCTTATTCTAGAGGCTTCAGCCACTCCCCAGAGACTGAATTGCTTGCCCCTACCTCCTGGGAGCCAACCCCCATGGAACCAAGGATGAAACTGTTACTCCTTTTCTCCTTTCTGTTATCAGCACCCACATGTGAGTGCCTCTGACAGAAGAGAAAGAAAGAAGGGACAGAGGCAAGAATCCCTGCAGTGACCAATTCTCCCCTTTCTCCACTTTTCCTTTTTTCCAGCTGTCCTCACTCAGGTGCAGGTGGTGGCATCTGGCCCAGGGTTGGTAAAACCTGGAGACATCCTCACCATGACCTGCTCCGTCTCTGGTGTCTCTATTACTGACAGCAGCTATGACTGGCACTGGATCCGGCACCCTCCTGGAAATGTGTTGGAGTGGATGGGACGGATTTACCCAAATAACGGTAATACTAACTATGCTTCGTCTCTGCAGAGCCGAATCATGATTTCTGCAGCTACCTCCAAGAACCAGTTCTTCCTGCAGTTGCACTCCCTGACAGCTGCAGACACAGCCATGTATTACTGTGGAGGACACAGTGACACAGAGCAGGGCAGGGGCTGCACAGAAAGGGGAAGCAGACTGAAGTCTATATAAAAGAACTAGACTAAGTCAGAACACTGCAATTTCCATATGGGAAACCCACAAAAACCCAGGGAAGAAGCTCCCAATCAAGATAAACGTTGAACATCTGAGAGTTCTCATAAAATTACCCAATAGGCTATTATGGAGAACACTGTGAACACTGCAGGCATTTCATTGCAAGACACCCTGGCAGAGATTACAAAAGAAGCACTGTTTTAGATAGCAGAGAGACCTGGGTATCCATATCCACCTGAATGCTCATAGCAGTGCTGTTCCCAACTCCCTTGGGTACTTTAAGAACGCCCAGCTAGGTCTGCCCTAAAGGTGGTACATACTTCGTACTCCAGACTTCTGGATTCACAAAAGTAGTATTTCCTGCAATTGCATTTAGATCAGTATTTTCATAGCCCAAGGCCATTTGGACTCAGGTTTCCCTCTTCCAATTCAGTTGCTCAGGCAAAAAAAAGTGGGTGTTCCTAATTCTCCTCAGCTCTTTGTAATCCTATTGTGACAAAGCCATGTCAAGACCGGTCTCAACATTGGTCAGCTCACCCGTCTAGGGCAGTCCACCCACCTGACTTAGTTACAACAAAGGCTTGGTGGCTAACTAACTAACAAGCTTGCTCACTCTCTCTCTAAGGCAAGTTTCCTTCCCTTGACAACCTCCAGAGACAGAGTGACTTGGTAGCCCTGGCCCTGTGGTTATATATTCCCTGGCCCTACCTCCTTCTGGGCATTTGACTGCCTCCAGGTGCTGGCTAATTATCTCATTAGGCTGGTTGTAAAGCATAGTGGAAAATTGAGAGGGAAGAAAGAAGCAGAAGGGTGAGGACATGACAGGAGGCCTACTGGGAAGCCATGGGCAGGGCTCTGTTCCCCAGGGGCAGTGCTGGTACAAATCCCAGCCCCAGGCTCCCTGGTTAAATACTGCAGGGTTCTGGCACCAGACCAGGGGGACAAACTGGCAACTCTGGGGAGATACTGCCCCTTTCAGCACACAATGGCATCGCTATGGCTGTTTCTCTCCTTCCTCTCCCTCCTCACCCCAGGTCAGTGTCTCAGGGGGATATTCCCTACAATCAATCCCGATTGCTGTTCACTCAGTAGCGAGGAGTTCAGCTGCCCTCACCCACAAATGAAAGATGAGTTGCACTCCATTTCACTCCAGCCTCTCTCTATTTCCAGGTGCCCTGTCCCAAGTACAGCTGATCCAGTCTGGCCAAGGCATGGCAAAGCCTGGAGAGACCCTCACCCTGACCTGCACTGTCTCTGGAGAATCCATCAATACAAGCAGCGAATGGTGGCACTGGATCCAGCAGCCTCAAGCAACAGGGCTGGAGTAGATGGGGATTATTAGTTAAAATGGTGGCACCAACTGCAGTCCTTCCCTGCAGAGCTGAATCCCCATCTCCAGAGACACCTCCAAGGACCAGTTCTCCCTACAGCTGCACTCCCCAACTAATGCAGACACTGCCATGTATTACTGTGCCAGAAAGTCACGGTGACTCAGAGCAGGGCAGGGCCTGTGCAAAAAGGGAAAGCGAGTTCTGTGTAGCAAATCTATCCAAATTCAGACTAACAGCTGTGGCAGAAATGCCACTGTCGGTGCCCCACTCCAGAGATCTGTCTCCACCGGCCTGAGAGGCGGCCGTTGAATCCCTCGCAGCGGGGATCTCGCTCC
>NW_005844303.1:5746-8928 GCF_000455745.1 Alligator sinensis | reverse complement strand
TACACTAAATAAGGCCCATTTTTATTATATGAATGGCATCTTTTTTTAACAAATAACCCTCTGTTTCAATGCTTGCAAGTGTTGAGCTGGACCATGGCAACTTGAAAATGAAAGAGACTGTGAATGAGGATATAGTCCTTTTTTTTTTTGGAGGGTGGAGGCTGAAAATGTTTCAGGTCCCAGTGAGCTTTTATTCTATTTCCTTCTTCTGTACCTCTAATTGCCAAGAGGGAGAACCAGAGAAAGAAGAATCCAGGCACTGAACAGTTTAACAAAGGAAAATTGGTCTTTGCATGACAGCTAAAGTAAGGGCCCTCATGTTGAGGCCTAAAATAAACGCCCTACTCTATTACATTTGACTTTGGAGTGTCATGAGTATATATTGGTGGGGAGGTCACTATCCTACATCAGATAAAGCTTCATGGTTGAAAGGCTAAAGGAACGATTTTTTTTGTTATTTGCAGTGTGAAGACGGAGGAGTCCACTCGCAATTCCAGGCACTCCTATCAGCAATCAACAAGCCCACCGACGATTATTCTCTAAGCATTGCCAACAGGCTGTATGGAGCAAAGGATTTTAACTTCCTTCAGGTAAGCTGAAACGGTGAATTTAGCACAACTACTGTGTATCCTGGAACATAATGCAATGTGTCCAAGACAGCATACTGAGGTCATTTTCCATAACAATGTCCTATACAGTAGTCAAATTTTGTTTCTACTCTCTCATGTAGTGATAGGGGGGAAAAAAAGCAAGTGTGTTGATAGATGCTTGTTCATAATGGCTAGCAGAACTGATTAAACTTCAGATTTCCCCTTTTTACAAGAAATATCAGTATTTTTAATTTAGCTTTCATTCCAGTTCTGAATGAACAGCAGTTATTTTTTATATTACCATAACATAAAAATACTACAAAAGCTGGTTTTCCTAGGTATATTTTGGAATTTTTAAATGTCATGTTTATTCCAATTTTGTGTATTATTGTTTATAATATACTATTTCATGTCACATTTGTCCTTATAATTTGCACTACTAGTACTGATATGTCTGGTTGACAATTATCAACTACTTTATTCTCATATTGTAGCATAGGCATTACTATCATTAACAGCTCATGAAACCATATAAAAGTAACATAGACATAAATTATTTAAAAGTAAAATTGCTATTTTAGATTATTTTACATTGACTTATTTACCAGACTCAAATATTTTAAAAAATGCTTAATTAAAAACTGTCTTTTGCTTTTAAAAAAACCTATACATAAACCTGTACATAAACATATATATTTTTTGGCAAGTTTCTTTGGGTAGATGTGATATCTTTCATTAGACCAAATGAGTAATTGGAAAAAAGTTCTTAGGAAGCTTTCAGGCACAGTCGCCCTTCTTCAGGCATAAGGAGTCTCTGCTGGTCTGAGACTCCAAGGAATGAGAGAACCTAAAAGTGTGGAGGGATGTCAGTGAAAATGTAAATAGGTAGAGATAAGGAAGACAAAAGAAAAAGCAGGGAGGGGAGGGGGTAAGAGAGCAGGGGGTGGAAAAAGCAGGAGGGAGACAACAGAAATAAAATATAAGGTAAAAAAGAGGCAGTCTGTGAAAAAAGGAATAGTTGGAGATCAGGAAAGCAGGAGTGAGTGAAGCTAAAAGTGTGACAGGATGTTAGTGAAAATTTAACATGGGCGACTGGCGCCGCCTTGGTCAGTGGGGGCATGTGCCCCCCCTGAAACCAGTCCCAGTGACTGGAGGTGGGGGAGTCTCTCCGGCTGATCCAGCAACAGCTGATCTCTGTGCTCCCTGCAGCCACTTCCAGGAGTGGCTGTGGCCGCTTCTGGGAGCAAGCACCAGTTGATCACTGAAGCTGCTCCCTAAAGCAGCTGCAGCCACTCCTGAAAGTGGCTGCAGTGAGTGTAGTGATTGGCCAGCGCTTGCGGGGGGGGCATTGGTGTTCCCATTTGTCCCTCCTGCCCATAGCCTAAGCAGCAAGCATGGACATTAGGGGGTGCACCGGTGCTCTCAGGAGGTGCATGTGCACCCCCATGCACCCCCTACACGTTGCCACTGGGGTATTAGTAGGAAAACAAAAGGTAAGGGGGGGAAGAGAACAGGGGACAGAAAAGGGCCAAAGGGAAAACACTACAGAGGTAATAAACAAGGTAAAAAAAAAAGAGGCTAGCAATAAAAAGGAAATGGTAGGGAACCAGGAAGAAAAAGGGCAGAAAATAGGGGGAGGGGAGAAAAGGTTGGGGGGAAAAAGAATGTAAGAGGTTAGATCAGGCAGGCATCATGTAAATCATATGTCAGGGAGGTTGTAATGTGTCATAAAGCCAATGTCTGTATTAAGTCCTTGATTTTTAGTATCTAGTAGGGTAATGAAGTGAAGTTTGTAAGCTCATCTACAGAAGGTGTATTGTAAGTTCCCTTTTGAGGATGAGAACTGAGAGATCAGAGAGGGAGTGATTGTCCTGTAATAAGTGTGCCCCCACCGGTAGTTGGGTATTCTTGTCTTTGAATGCACACCAGAAATCTATCATTCTGGTGCGCAGTTGTTGTTTGGTCTCTCCTACATATTTTCCATCAGAGCATTTGGTGCACTGGATGAGATATATTACATTTCTACAGGTACAGGTGTAGGATCCAGCAATGGTGATGGTTCTGTTGTGGGGTGTAGTTATTGTAGGGGTGGTGGAGATATGTTGCTATTATATTTTCTGACATACTCGGCTTCCCAGTTCTTATATGAACTTCACCTTTAATAAGAGGTCTTGTATAGAAAACACCTATATTAATAAATAATTCCTAATAACAAAAAATATAAGGAATTCTAAGATTGTAAAATTAAGTGCTCAGGAAATGTCAAAACAGTAACCTTAGCCATAATGTACACATCTGGGGCTAAGTACAGCTGTTCAGGGAAGTTAGGAGGTGGTTAGATGCGGGGCTTGGTGGGGTCTGAGAGGGTTTGGCAGGGTGGCTTACAGGGTCATGGAGGGGGTTGGGGGGAACCAGGGTCTATTTTTAGTCCCCCTGCCCTCTAAGAAAATCTACACTTCCACCCCACCCCACACTGGGACTTACTCCTTCATAGATTCATAGATGTTAGGGTCAGAAGGGACCTCAATAGATCATCGAGTCTGACCCACTGCATAGGCAAGAAAGAGTGCTGGGTCTAGATGACCCCAGCTA
>NW_005844303.1:1842-3500 GCF_000455745.1 Alligator sinensis | reverse complement strand
GTGTCAGGTGGAGGTCCTGTACACAGGTTAGAAACCTGCATGAGCGGTGGGACTTTGCCGTCTGTGTCTCCCAGCAGATGTCTGGGTAGTTTAGGATCCTTCAGATCCTGGCATCAGCGAACACTGATAAAACTGGCACTGAGTGTCTTGCAGAATGGTGAGGGCAGCGGTGAGGGGCCAGGGGTCTAAAATAGCCCCATGCCATAGACATGGGTAGAAAAAACACAGTCCTGAGACTGGGCCAGTGGCTGGGCTCTCCCAGCCCTGGAGCTGCACTGGAAACTGTACAGAAGTTTGATTCACCAGTCTAAGCTAGATCAATTTGATTTGAGTGTACGTTAGTCCAGATCTATCTTAGAGTGGGTTCCACCATTTTTAGACCAATCTATGTGCGACGAACTTCTGTACAGTTTGCACTTAGATTTCTAGTTAGGTCAATTTAAGTGTAAAAGTCCATACCTGGGCAAACTAATTTAGTTTGGGTGGCCATTTTTAACACAATCTAACCTCTCCCTTAACCCTCCTGATCATCTGTGCTTAGCCTATGAGGAATCTTTCATGAAGTGATTCTAGAATATTCTTCCTGTAGGATTATTCCTGCAAGAGGTGAATGGGGTAGATCTTCCATATTTATTTTTATTTCACTCCTACAAAATCAGTTGTACTCCACACAGGGCAACTTGCAGTCATGACTACCTGGCATTCCACGCAGAGTGTGTTTAATGAGAACTCCCACAACACACAACGCGTACTGAAGTTGTACTCGCAGAACTAGCAGACCTTTGGAAGATCATCAATAAAAAGAAACGGTTGTCCATTAGAAACAGGACACTTTAGATGCCGAGCCCACTTTGAAAATATTTTTAATTCTGGCAGATCTCACTGTATCGTCAATGAACTGAGAAGGGCACATGTCTGACCCAGTACTTATCTGTTTGCTAATAATTAGGTTTCTACCACAAATCAGTAAGGCCACAATCTTGCTCAAAAGGATAAAAAAAATATGATCTTTTAATCACAAAGGTATATTCCTTTCATTGCTTTAATACTCAAAAGCAGCTAGCCCAGCTTTGCTGAAACATGAACACCTGGTAAAAAAGGACCATGACACAAAGAGAACAAGATCACCCCAAAAGATAAGAACATTGACAAAATTATAAAAAACTAAAATGGGGCCTTTGCATGGGAATACATAAACAGATTCATCTTTAGGAATAGCTATCACTGTTCATCGCAGCTACAATAAGAGTCAGCGCACCTTCAAGTATATCTTTAGTATATATTGAGCCCCGGTGCACGTTCACTTAATGGCACATGTGCATAGCAAGACACACTATATTGGGATTGGGGATTAGATTCCAATCACATCATTATGCTGGCTAGTCCAAGGGGAGCCCACGATTATGATCCTGGACTCCCCCTGCACCTGCAAGTAGACAGCCAATTGCCCAGTGAACCTGTGCAGTCTGGGGAGCTGGGACCAACCACGACCTGATTGTCAGTCTCAGTCACAGGGATTGTGACTGGAATCTTATTGTGCTAGTAATTGCCTGAACATGTCTGGGTTACTATTTAATACATGATTAACTGGTTAATCACATCCAGGGTTCAAATTATGGGGAGGCTTGGGGGGGCTGCCCCCCCCCCCACTCGGCATC
>NW_005844303.1:0-1800 GCF_000455745.1 Alligator sinensis | reverse complement strand
TACACTGCTCTGCATCCAGTGGCTGGGGGTGGGTACAATGATGCAAAAAGGTTGAAAGCCCCTGTGTCAGGGGCCTGAATGTCCCCTTCAGGATGCAGAACTGCCTATGTAAAGTCTACACCATGAACAAAAGAGAATGTAATGCAAACTAAATTATGAGGAAAAAACATTTTAAAAAAATCATCTCCATATTCTCTTTTTCATTGTAGTACAAGCTCAAAAACAAACAAACAAACAAAAAGCAAACCTAGCAGCCTAAATTTACTTTCCTAAAAACACATGAAGGGTGAACTTGTCAAAAGCAGAAGGCACAGTTAGGTGCTCTGCTCCCTCTGAAAGCTGGACACCTAACATGAATTTGCATCTTTGAAAGTCTCCCCTTAGAATTCATTCTTGAATGAACCAAAAACTAAAAATGACAGATGTGTAACAATGGATTTAGGGCAGGGGTTTTCAACCTTTTTGCATCATTGTACCCCCGGCAGCCAGACACAGAGCTGTGTACCCCGGCCACCAAGCAGGGGAGGGGGTTGGCATGTGGCCGGATGCTGGGGGGCAGTGTTTGCATGGCCAGATGTGGAGCGGCAGGGGAGGGATAGGGACAGGGACAGGGCTGTGGTGAACAGCCAGACACCAAGTGGGGGTGGGGGGCAGCGGCACATGGCCAGGTGACAAGTGGTGGGGGAAGGTGGCGAGCAGCTGAATGCGGAGCAGTAGCAGCCACCATGTGCAAGCTTCTCCCACTCCCTGCGTCCAGCCAGGTGGGTGGCACCTGTGCAGTAGCGCGAGATGCTGTGTGGCGGTGCTCCATCCCTGCCTGCCTGCGAGTACCCCTTAGGGCCGTCTCAAATACCCCAGGGGGTACACATACCCCCAGCTGACAACCCCTGATTTAGGGCATAAAAAGAGGCTCCTGTTTTGGACTTTACCAAATTTTCCTGTCAAGGAGTCATTCCAAGTTGCATCTTGAAACTGTAAAATAACTGTTAATATAATTGGAGACAAAGAAAGAATTTGCTGTGATTCAAAAACTGCGTTTGAAAATAGATTTTCTTTTAAAATAGTCTGTGCAGGATGTGGGTGTTTGCACTGGCACAGCCTCAGATTTTAGTCTCACTCTCTACCCATATTCCATTCTTGCTCTGGTGCAATAGGGAAGGGTCTTGCTCACAGGAAGTTATAGGCCCAGTTACTGTAGTGAGACACATCTGTCTTTCCTTCTTTCCAGCAATACTTGAAGTGCACAGAGACACTGTACCATGCTGAGCTGGAAGCTGTTGACTTTAGGAATGCTCTAGAAGAAACCAGAAAAAAAATTAACACCTGGGTGGAAAAACAGACGAATGGTAAGTATAGGAAATATATTGAATGTTTGGATTAATACATATGAAAACTAATTAGTAATATGATAACTGAAGGTAAAGTTTTTCCAGCCTTGCTAAGCCTCAGTCTTTTCAGATTTTCCCAAACAAGGTCCTTTAATTGTTAACGCTAGAAAATTAAATACAGGTTCAAAACTTCTTTGATTATTTCTATCCTGCTTCCCAACAGAACCAGGAACTGTTGCTGAGTTACAAGTACACCCACCCACTGGTCAGCCCTCTAGCGAAGTTTGAAAGTTAGGCAAAATAGGTGGCCTAGAGGCATCACGAGTGCACACCTCAATGCTACTCTCAGGCTCTCTTTCTCAGGAGAGTGGCACTGAGCTGCGGATTCCTGACCTTTCTAAGCCACCCACTCTGCCCCAGGAGAGCCTCAGTGTGGTGCTGGGGCATGCACTCAAGACCGCTGTAACTTACT
>NW_005844302.1:8106-9003 GCF_000455745.1 Alligator sinensis | reverse complement strand
AAATGTACATTACTTCATCCGATTCATTAAATACAATCTAACCTTCCTAAGGGCCTTAGCAATGCATCCAACATTTCACTGACAGTTTTTTTCCTGGCCTGAGTTAATATTTTTAGCTCAAGCTTACTAGCTGGAGCTTAAGCAGTCTGCAGGGATGTGAAATCAGAGGAAAGAGATATTACTGGAGTAGCTAACAGACAAAAACTTCAGAAGAAGCAATAGTGTGAAGGTGAAAACCACTAAAAAGGGGCCAGGGTCTTTAACACCAAAGTAGATTATGATGAGCCAGGAAATCAGTTGGCTCCCTTAGCACCCCCGAATAGAAACCACGCTGCTGTTTGGCAGTTTGTTTTACACTTCGAACAGAAAGGGACTCAAAGGCACCACAACTGAAAGTAAGACACGGTGCCATCACAGAAGCATTTTCCTCTTCGGCAGTTAAGCCTCCCCGTTGGTACCGTGTGTGTGTGTGTCTACATGTCACCATACGGTGACGTTGTTATTGAACTGCTTTTGTCGGTGCTCAGTGTTTCAGAGCAAGCCAGAAGTTATTGGCGGACCTGACAAGCAATGATCTGTCCAGCAGGCATTGGTTCCTCACCTGACTTGTGCGATTACGGACATGTTGCGGGTTTGTTACGGGTAGGTCTTGCTTGACCAATCTCATTTCCTTCTACGACCAGGTGACCTATCACCTGGACAAGGGAGAAATAAGGAATAGCCCATAGGGATTTGTGGATAGCGGGGGAGGAGTGAATGAGACACATCTCAATGTGATGGATCTAGGATTTTGAAGTAAGGTGTGCAAATCATTATATATAATAGAACAGGTATTTTTTATCCAGTCAAAAAATAGTAGAAGCTTTGCCAATATGCTGAGGTCCTAGGGGACATCTA
>NW_005844302.1:5769-7157 GCF_000455745.1 Alligator sinensis | reverse complement strand
GAGGTGGTTCAAGCGCCCACATTGAACACCTTCAAGAGCAAACTGGATGCTCATCTTGCTGGTTTCCTATGAACCCGGCTGACTTCCTGCCCTTTGGGCGGGGGCTGGACTCGATGATCTTCCGAGGTCCCTTCCAGCCCTGATGTCTATGAAATCTATGAAATCCATTCGATCCTGGGCTCTAACAGTAACGTAGTCAAGGAGATGCCGGTGCGTAGAGCGAGGGTGTCTAGAGGTTGTCTTGTGTGTGCCTGAAGATGACGCTTGTGATGACAAGAGTGCACTGCGCACACTTGCACAGAAGAAGGATGGGGTGACAGGACACCTGAGGTAGTGCCTGTTAGGAGAGGGAATAAACCCTCCTCACACTGGAGTCACAGCAGGGAAAGCGGGGCAGTATATACAGTGCACCGGGAGCCCAGCTGTTCCCAATGAAGTCCCGTCGGGGCCACAGCGGGAAAGTGAGTGGGATCCAGGCCAGGCAGGATGGCTCTCAGGGCAGGAGCCAGAAGATAAATTGGGGCAGAGAGCTGAAAGGAAGTCCCCAGAGAGTGGACAGCTGGAGTGACAGGAGCCGTGTGTGTGGTGTGCACAGGGCGTGCAGTGTGAATTAAATACAAGCTGCAATCTTATCAGGGGATAAGGCACAACGCCGCATTTATTGGAACACAAGACATAAAACTGTATTACTGACTGACTTGCCAGCTTTATGGGGAATGGTGAAGGTGACCAGCTCATGGTTGCTGTCACCCAGCTTCCCTTCGATCGTTAGGTCTCTGATTAGGTCGTCCCCAGTTGGCAGTACCAGGTCAAGCAACGCTTTACCTCTCATTGGCCCGTAGACCTCTTGTGTCAGACAGAGCTCATCCACGCACGAGAGGAAGCTCTGCGACCGCTCAGATTTAGCTGAGTGCTCTTCCCAGGAGATGTCTGGGTAGTTGAAGTCTCCCATGACAACCCCAGCGCAAATAGGCCTTTAAAATATATAACCATACGTATATGATTCTTGATAACTTCATTACAGGTCTTGGAGCTGGTTTTATACTGGAGGGTACGTGCCTAATTTCTGCAAATTACTTAGGACAGAACTGCCAGTGCTGCAGGAAGGAAATGTAGTAGTAGTTCAGGCCCTGCTGTAAATAAAAAGGAACAAAAAAGTTGGTAAAAATTCTGGGCCTGTCATTCTGGGCCTACATATACGGAAAATATGTTTAGTGTGAAAAGTGTGAAACCAGTTTTGAGTCTGTCTGAGTCGACTTAGAATAAAAACAATCCTGTTACTTGAAAATTCTGCTAGGTGGGTAGTGTGTGGTTAGAACAAAGTCTGTGTAGTTTGCTGCTTATACATATAGCAAAATGTTTGACTAAGAGTTTCTCTTTGGTAGTTA
>NW_005844302.1:3031-5609 GCF_000455745.1 Alligator sinensis | reverse complement strand
TGTTTCCTCTGGAGAAGGACAACTAAGCTCCCTTCTTCAATGTCTTCCAGTGAACTCAACACAGCAGTTAATGCAGAGATCCGGAAATGGAAGAGATCACTTCTCTCCCTCATACTTGTCTCGTGCCTTGTTGGCTGCTGTGATTCTACCTTTTCCTGGTCTGTTTAGACAGGTTACCAATGTCAGGCATAATAAACCACCCCATCTGACCGCTGAAGCCATATCGTGTAGCCCAGCTAACTCGGGTATAAACGCCCCTTCTCCAGTTGAAGGGGACTGATAGCTGGCAGGTGTGCTGCGGGGGAATGCAGAGCGCGGTTTCCCTCCGTCCCCATACAACCAGGCCAGGACAGTCAGGGGACTTAACTCGACACACACATTTACATTAACGTATCACAAGGGAAAGGAACATGGCTACAAACGTATGTACAGTACATAGAAGATATCTAAACTAATAACATAAACGACACCCTCTGGGCAAATGCCACAAAACCTTATACCAGTGCTCCAGATGCAGGGAAGTCCCAGGTAAGTATCTGATCTGAAACAGATAAACCCAGAATAAACATAGATAGCCAACAGACCAACTATAGACAGGTATGGGTGAGCAATAAATAAGCCACAAATCAATACAAAGAAACAACAGGTGAAATAATAGCAACAGGGGTCCCAGCAGAGCCCTAGGACTCTGCTCATCTACTCATTTACAACATGAGAGCGCACAAAATATATGGCATGACGTCACACCACTTATGGCGCAAGAACCCCAAAGGGGTTTCCCAAGCCCTACAAAGAAGCTGGTAACTTTAGGGGGGCCCTCCCGGTGGGACCTCTGTGTGTTGGGCCAGTGGGGGCAGCTCCTGCATTGAGCCTCCCACCTCACTACACCCGTCCACCTTCTGCACTCCACGTGTCTCTCCAGGGGCGCCGAAGCCCTGGCAGACCCCCTTTCGAGCCCCACCACAGAGTCTGGGGGTAAGGTGTGCTGTCACCACCCCGAGAAGGTCCTGCAAGAACGTGGGGCACTTCCCCAAGTCAGGGGTCAAAAAGGATAGTCTCCCTTAGTCCGCAGACCCAAGGGGCCTCCTAGGCATCATTAAACCCACCCCGCAATAAGTCTCCCAGACCACGTACAAAGGAGCACTTTATTGCTCCCGACAGGAGGAGGTAGAATAGGGTAAGAGGTAGAACGCCATCAAGGGATTACCATTGAGCAAAACAGTCTGGCTGAGGTCACTGTTTGATACGCAAGTGCATCGCTGGGAGCTGACTAGCTCTCGAGAAACACTTACAAGTATCATCCAGAAAAGGGTAGAGATCTGGCTCAGAGATTTCCAAGGAGAGAGCATTTCGGTTGGATCAGACTCTCTCCCTGTGTCCTGATGCTTGGGCCATGCTGGAAAAATAACTTCTTCTCCCCCTTCTTGGACCAGGCCCTCATATCGCCTTTCTGACCTCAGCAGCCCCGTCCAAGAGAAGCCAGCAGTGTTGGCAACTAGCCAACCCATTTAAAAAGCATCACTGGTTCCCTGGGCTTCTCCCCTCCACTCAGGTGACCAGAGAGACCATACCTTGGCACCAGGCTTTTGTCACGTAGGCAGGGAGGAAAATCCCCCCTCCCTCAGGATTTCGACCCCAGTGTCCCAAGCTGACCGGGACAGGTTTCTGGAGAGAGACACAGACGGTGGCATTTCTGCCACACTTCCCCTGGGTGATCATCGGTGCCAGACTCGCCCACGTGCTGCCCCCACTCTCGCCAGCAGTGGGCTTAGGGGGGGTCGCTGTCCCCTGGAACAGGGCTCCGCTATGCAGGGTTTCTGGGGCCTCTGGCTCAGCCCTGCCTGCTGGCTCAGTAGTCCAATCACTGTCTGGCTCTCTGGGCTCAACCTTTTGCTATTGCTTGGATGCCCGGGCTGTCTCATGCAGTACCAGGCTTGGTCCGCTCCTGGACCCTCCATGCAGCACATCCTGCACCTAGGTCCGGGAGTCCTTCCAGGGGTTGAGGACCTGAGCCGCCCAACTGCTCCAAAGGTCCTACTCCATGCACCGTCCTGTGCACCGTGTGTCTGGCCGCATGCCAGAGGTTG
Organism: Alligator sinensis; assembly: GCF_000455745.1. Lineage (NCBI taxonomy): Eukaryota > Metazoa > Chordata > Crocodylia > Alligatoridae > Alligator > Alligator sinensis. The sequence continues at coordinate 3,522 of NW_005844302.1, read as the reverse complement.
CAGACCTGAGCTGCCTCACGCAGCTCCCAGGGTCTGGATGCCGTGTGCCGTGCTGCACACCCAGAACCTAGCTACTGGAGCTGTCTGCCGTTCCCCGCTGATGGAAGTCTTCAGGGGTGCTTCTGGGCTACTGCTTTGCCCTGCTGAGCTGCTCTCCTTAGCCCCTGTAAGCCCCACTCTTCTCTCTTCTCTGTCCCGCATGTGTTCCTTTCATGCTGGGCACGCAGCTCCTTTTTATACTCCCCAGGGCTCCCCCCTGTAGTCATAGAATCATAGAATCATAGAAGTGGGGTGGGAAGGGACCTTGTAGATCTTCAAGTCCGACCCCCTGCCTGGGCAGGAAGGAAAACTGGGGCCGTTCCAGATTTCTAGTTTAACCCTACTCTCTGTGGCGGGCCAGTAGGGGGCGCTCCTGCGTGGAGCTGCCCACCTCCCTGCGCCAACCACCTTCCAGGCTCCGAGTGCCTCCCTGGGGTGCCTCCCGTCCGGCC
>NW_005844302.1:518-1384 GCF_000455745.1 Alligator sinensis | reverse complement strand
TCACAGATGTGCTCCTTGATGATCTTCTCAAAGAGTTTCCCTAGGATTAAGGTAAAACTGATGAGCCTATAGTTGCCCAGGTCCTCCCTCCTCCCTTTCTTAAAGATGGGGATCACATTGGCTATCTTCCAATCATCTGGCACCTGGCCTGAGCACCACGAGCGCTCGTAAAGCCGTGCCAAGGGCCCAGCAATAACCCCTGCTAGCTCCCTCAACACCCTGGGGTGGAGAGCATCTGGATCTGCTGACTTGAACACGTCCAGCCCCTCCAGAAGCACTCAACCTGGTCCTTCTCAACTTTAGGTCTTGGGGAGTTCCCCTTGAGTCTGTCTTGAAACACGGTGGGGATCCAAGTCTTCTGGACCAGAGTGTTGCAGTCTTCAGTCATGTCCAGTGGCAGGACTCCTCTCCCCCTCCCCTCAGGAAAGGGGTGTGACTTAACGCCTTGTGCTGCCTCCTGATTGGTGAATGAGCTCCACCAATCAAAACCTCAAGATTTCAAGCCTGGGACTCAACCCAAGCTCCAAAAGCCAAGCCTGCTACCCTCTCCCCTGTGGGAATCTTCACCATCCCCGGTGAAGATCACATCCCCAAACCCAACTCTCACTGGGCCCGTGGGGCAGTGATGGGTACCTCTCCCGGTATCCCAGGGGCATCATATGTAAACCATCTTACAGGTCTGTGGTCACGTCTGGGGCGACAGACCTCTACATCAAGGGGAAGAACTAGATTCGGGGCTCCTGAGGCAGCTCTCGGAGACCATAAAAGCTAAAGAGGCGGTAGTCATGGGGGACCTAAACTACCCAGACATCTGCTGGGAGACGCAGACGGCAAAGTCCCACCGTTCACGCAGGTTTCTAACCTGT
>NW_005844302.1:0-424 GCF_000455745.1 Alligator sinensis | reverse complement strand
CAGATCGGTAGCCATCTGGGGGACAGTGATCACCTAATAATAGAATTCACCATAAGACGTCGAGTGGGTAAGGTAACTAGTAGGGTGAAAGTGCTAGACTTTAGGAAAGCTGATTTCAATGAACTCAGGCGATTAGTCAAGGACACACTGCAGGGTAGGAGTTTTGAAGTGATGGGAGCCCAAGAAGGGTGGCTGTGCCTTAAGGAAGCGATCCTTCAGGCACAAAGCGAGATGATCCCCGTGTGAGGTAAAAGAGGGAAAGGGGCCAGGAGGCTTCCCTGGCTGACCAGAGAAATCCAGGGCAGCCTAAGGGCCAAAAGGGGAGCACATGAAAAATGGAAACAGGGAGAGATCACCAAAGACGAATATACCTCCTCTGTTTGTGCTTGTAGAGAGGCAGTTGGACGGGCCAAAGCTACCATGG
>NW_005844301.1:6672-9009 GCF_000455745.1 Alligator sinensis | reverse complement strand
CCCGCCCCCCCCCCCCCCCTTTCCTACCCTTTCCCCACATGTGATCCACTATGGTGCGGTTAACAGTGTGTCTGATTGCACCCATGTGAAACAGTCTAACGTGGGTCTGCCCTTGCTCGCAGGCTACTTCTCGTGCACCTGTCCTTGGAGCCAGCAACTTCCAACAGCCAGTGAGGAGCTGCAGCGTGACAGAAGTGGGACTTGGCAGAAGGGCCCCCAACAGCTGTCGTGTTTGCAAGGGTCATTCCGGGCACTCAGATAAGTGTGCGGTCCTGTGGGGGTGCCTTGGAAACGGGCAAGGTACCACGGGTGACAGGTGAGTTCATGATTCTGCTTTGACACACTCAGCGGACAGAACGCACCAGCAGCTGCCTCAATTTTTGCCTGGACGCACATCATTCATGTGCCCTGCTCCAATGGCCTCCAGTGCCTGCCCCTCTTCCCTCCAACTGCTGTTAGCACCCTCCAAAAGCAATGGCCTGCCCCTTCGCTCGCAGGATCCTGGGGGCCCAGACCCCACAGGCTTTGTATTCTCCCTCCCTGTGCCTGAGTGAGGTGTTGAGCACTTTGATCTCTCCCCTGTGACCCTGTCCTACCTGACAACCTCTGTCAGCCTCTCCTAGTCTCATCCTTCCTCTGAAGGCCTCCTATGAAATCCCTTGTTCTGTCCCAGTCTGCTGCAGGCCTGCACCCCTGTTTCCCAGCTTCCTTCAGACAGTTGTAGGAGAGTGAGGAGAAAGCTTCCTTGCTTCTCTCAGCTTGAAGCTGTTTATCTGTTTTAGTTCCCCTTTTTCCCTCCACCTTTCCTTGTGCTACTACTGTCTTGTGTATATGCTGGACATTGGTGTAAGCCAAGCATGGCCCAGTATTTGGGCCTGCAGGCCAGATAGGCAGTTCTGGGGAGCTGCAGCAGGCTGGTCAGCACTGCCCACTCTGAATAGCTTGCAGCCCATGCGCCCAGTGCCTTCTCCCCGCCACCGCCAATAGCGCACAGTCCCAGCCCCGACTCTGGCCTGCCCCAAGCCCACTCCAAACTCGCCCTACCCACGGTGGACCAGCTGAAACCTGCATGCACACGCCTCATCCTGGCCCTTCATGCACTTTCTCTGGGGTGCCTGCCAATGCTGAGGAGTGGCAGCAGCAGTGCAGAAGCTGCTGCTGCACATCGGAGAAATGTGGCCCCTCCTGTTCACCCTGGCCAAGCCCTTCTTGCTGCAGCTATTAGGAGTCCCCACCTGGGCTGCCCTGCGGCTGCTCACTGCCACATCTAGGCTGCCCAGCAGGGCAGTGGTGGCAGCTTAGCAGAGCTGCAGGGCAGTTTGGACATTGGCTTTGAGCAGCTGCAGCAAGAAGGTTCTGGCAGCTGAGAAGTGTGTGGGGCCACTGTTCTCTTGTGCTGAGTAGCAGCTTCTGCTTGGCTGCCGCTGCTATTGCTCCTGCTGCTCACAATGGGTAGATGACTGGAGCATGTGTGGGGCAGGCCAGGGTTGGGGCTGTGCTCGTGGGTTCTGGGTAGTCTGGAGATGGTCCTGTCCGCCAAGTCCAAAGCAGGAGCAGGGCGGATGGGGGCAGAGCTGTCAGAGCTAGAAAGGCTGTTCAGCTGCAACCCTGCTGTGTGGGCAGGGGATGGCGGGTTGTCATGGGCTGGACAACGCCTGTGTCAGGTAGGACTGAGGGCCTGCCCTGGCCCATATAAAGTCCCTCCATGGGCCACATCCAGACTCTGATCTATATGTTGCCCACCCCGGCATAATCAGATGCACATGTTACACCCAGGATGTCTCTGGAGAAGAAGACAAGGTGTCCCAGGGGAGCTGGGACGCCAAAGAAACAGCAAGGAGGCTTACTTCCCTCCGGCAGGTCCGGAAGAGCCGGGGGAGGCGCGCATGCCAAAGACGCCGGCGCGGGCAATCAGCCGGGCCTTCATCCGGCTGCGGCTGAGCAGCAGGGGCGGAGGACGCATCCCAGAGGGAATAAGGAGCAGCCCTGCCGGGAGTGCGGGGCGGTTGCTGAGGGGAGACCCCGAGAGGGAATCCCAGCGTGGAGGAGAGCAACTGCCGCTCTTGGCCGCTCCGAGAGTGAGGGGCGGAACCAGGGCAGGCTCTGAGGAAGCCGACAATGCAACCGGCAGCAGGCTTGATTGCGGAGCCGGCTACAACGCCGGCAGTGAAATTGACGACGGTGCACGCCATAGAGCCAGTGAAGGAGCCGGCGGCGTCTGGGGCACCGAAGCCTCCAGAGGAAATTGACGGCAGGGAATGCTGCCGAGCTAGTAAAGGAGCCGGCGGCATTTGGAGCGGCAGAGCCAGTGAAGGAACTGGCTGCGCCACATGTAGC
>NW_005844301.1:6075-6518 GCF_000455745.1 Alligator sinensis | reverse complement strand
GCCGAGGGAGAAGGTCTGAGGCAGCAACCCCGGCAGACGCCATAGTGAGCTGGAGACCTGCACGTAAGCGGGCAGGTCGGAGGTGAGACAGCAGCGGGCCGAGGGCAGCGGTGAGGCCGAGGGAGAAGGTCTGAGGCAGCAACCCCGGCAGACGCCATAGTGAGCTGGAGACCTGCACGTAAGCGGGCAGGTCGGAGGTGAGACAGCAGCGGGCCGAGGGCAGCGGTGAGGCCAAAACAAGACAGACCCACAGGTGGCGAGTGGCTGGGGTGTAGGGGAGGACGGAGCCCCAAGTCCACCCGCTAGGGACCGCGCCAACTCTGGTGGCTACCCCAAGGGAGGACCTCCACTGAGATTACATTCAAAGTCATGGCAGGCAAGTTCAGGGGTCCTCCCGACTTCAACAGAGGTAGGCTTCCGGGCCCCTCTGTAAGCCCGGGGTC
>NW_005844301.1:3894-5899 GCF_000455745.1 Alligator sinensis | reverse complement strand
CTCTCGCAATCTGTCCTTCAGGTTTGAGGCCAATTCCAGAATCCCACATCTTTGCCTTTGGGGATTTTGTAGAGTTCAGGTTGAAATTTCTGTACTCCAGCCCCCTTCTCTGAGATAAGGATTTCTTGGCCCATTATGTAGAGAGCAGGGAAAGCCAGTTAGGGCTTGGGACCTTTGTTCTTACCTGAAGTCACCCCATTAGCATTGAATGTCATCATTGAACTATAGATCTCAGCTCCCCTGAAATTTTTCTGACATGCTACTCCTGATGTGATAGACTGAATTGTTTCTGGGTTCAGAGAATGTGGAAGGAGGGGTAATGTAGTGTAGCAAAAAAGAGGGGGGAGGGTTGTTCAGGACTCCCTAAGACACTTCCCCATGGACTAATACAGACTCCTGGTACTTCAGCAGTCACAAAATATGGCTTTGCATTGAGGGGCCTCATTTGACACCTAAGTGTCAAAGCTGTGTTAACCAGCATTCACTATCTGGAATACACTATTAACCGGAGTTCCTGGCTGGCTGCAGGAGGCGGGAGGGAAAGCTCGCACGTGGTGGCTGCCACGTGCCACCCTGTACTGCTGGTGTCACCATCTCCCCTCCCCCCCACTCTTCAGGGGTTTTCAAAAAAGATGAAAACCCCTGTCTCAGATAACCAGACATTTTAGATACCTGCTCTGCCCCCTCCCCTCCCCCGCAGCTACATACAGCAAAGAATACATAGACTTTCTTAGTACCAGGGGGCAAGTGCCAGGGTCTCTCGCAATCTGTCCTTCAGGTTTGAGGCCAATTCCAGAATCTCACATCTTTGCCTTTGGGGATTTTGTAGAGTTCAGGTTGAAATTTCTGTACTCCAGCCCCCTTCTCTGAGATAAGAATTTCTTGGCCCATTTTGTAGAGAGCAGGGAAAGCCAGTTAGGGCTTGGGACCTTTGTTCTTACCTGAAGTCACCCCATTAGCATTGGATGTCATCATTGGACTATACATCTCAGCTCCCCTGAAATTTTTCTGACATGCTGCTCTTGATGTGATAGACTGAACTGTTTCTGGGTTCAGAGAATGTGGAAGGAGGGGTAATGTAGTGTATCAAAAAAGAGGGGGGAGGGTTGTTCAGGACTCCCTAAGACACTTCCCCATGGACTAATACAGACTCCTGGTACTTCAGCAGTCACAAAATATGGCTTTGCATTGAGGGGCCTCATTTGACACCTAAGTGTCAAAGCTGTGTTAACCAGCATTCACTATCTGGAATACACTATTAACCGGAGTTCCTGGCTGGCTGCAGGAGGCGGGAGGGAAAGCTCGCACGTGGTGGCTGCCACGTGCCACCCTGTACTGCTGGTGTCACCATCTCCCCTCCCCCCCACTCTTCAGGGGTTTTCAAAAAAGATGAAAACCCCTGTCTCAGATAACCAGACAGTTTAGATACCTGCTCCCCACCACCACTCCACTCATGCCGGTTAACAAAGCTTTTGCTGTATAATCATTCCAGATAAAAATTCCCAGATATTGCTTCTGAGACTATGAATGGGGGTATGAAATATGAACATTTTTTTACCTTTTAGATACTAGCAGTGAGTTTAGCCCAGGATTTCCTTGGCTGATCTCAGCATATTCAGTGCCACATTTGTGGCCATTGCTGCTCAGCACTGGAAAGACTGGCAGGTTAAAAGCTGGCTTTCCTTTATACAGTTTCACCTGTGTACGATGGAACCCTTTACATAGAGGGTTTTTTACTCAGTGATGCAGGCTATTAAGAACCGGGTATACCGTTCAGTCTTTTGAGAGGCAGGACTACAGCACTTTTATGGTTGGAACAATTTGGCAAGCTTAGAGCCAGAATTCTTGGAAAGTAGCATTTTTTTTAACTTATTACTAGGCAGGCTGGTTTTCTTTTATTAAAAAATAAATAAAAAAATCACAAGTTCTCTGATTGAAACCTCCACCCAAACCTTCCTTTCTCTGTTATTGCAATGAAACGTGTGGGTGTGGGTGTGTGGGTGTG
>NW_005844301.1:2127-3300 GCF_000455745.1 Alligator sinensis | reverse complement strand
ACTCTGCCACCCTTGCTGGCTGGTGGGCAGGGGGCTCCTTGCCACTGCGGTGGAGGGCTCGCAGCAATGCCAAAAATGTTCCCCACCCTGGAGTGCCCTGCCATGCTGGGTGTGCCCTGTGCGGCCAGAGAGGGCCCCAAGAGAGGCCAGCAGTCTGGGAAGATGCAGCATGCTGCAGGCAGCCTGCCACCACCCTACGTGCAAATCTGGGGGGCATGTGCCCCCATTTCTCCCTGGTACCGTGTGCAGTGGCAAGGAGTCAGGCCCCCACCCACTCCCACTCCCCTCTCGGGCCCTTCCTTTATTTGCTGGCCAAGTTATTTGTCATATCTGCAAGGGTTCATGCTGCATTCAGTGAGAAGAAGGCTTTGAGCTTTCTGCTTAGCAGCACTTCTGCAGCTTAGTCCAGGTGCCTTGAAAATGGCCGAGGCTGGGAGCAGGATCCTGTTACTGTCATCTGTGTTGTGGTTAACAGTGTGAGTGTTTTACATCATGTGAAAGTGTCTGATGTGGATCCGCCCTTTCTCACAGGCTAGTCCTTGTGCAACTATCCTTGGCACCAGGTTATTGGTGAAGAGGTTCAGTGTGACGATTGGCTCCAAAATGTCTGGGGTAGAAGGGCCCCCGACAGTTGACACGTCTGCAGAGGGTCCTTGTGCAGGCTGTAGAGAAACAGGGTTATGGGGCCTGCGCTAATCTCTTGAAAAGATCCGAGCCAACCCTGGCAGCAAGTGAGTGCATGTTCCTGCCTTGGACACCCTCATGGAAGACAACATGCCACTAGTTGCCTTGGTTTCTCACTGGATGCACACTGTTTGCTTGCACATGTCCAAAGGTACCACCTGCAGTGACTGCAGCTCTTGCCTCTGAACTACTAGGGTGCCTTGCAAAAGCAATGGCCTGCCCTGGGCTAGGCTGATATTAGTGGCCCAGACCCAGAGACTTCCTGTTGTTTCCTGCTATGCCTGGATTAGGTTTTCAGCACTTGGACCTCTTCCAGCATCGGCACGTATTAGCCTCTCATTCTCCTGCGGCCAACACCAGAGGGCGTCTGACCATACTGTCTCTGTCAGCCTCTGTCTCAGCCTTCCCATGCTGGCTCCCATGAAAACCCTTGTCCCATCACAATGTGCAGTGGCGCTACACCAGTATTTCCTAGCTGCAACTGGAGAA
>NW_005844301.1:0-1022 GCF_000455745.1 Alligator sinensis | reverse complement strand
TCCCCGGCCCCGCCTGCCTCTGGCCCCGCGCTCGTCGCCGCTGTCCTGGGGCGCCCGGCCCGGCCTCGTTCCGCAGCGGCAGGGGCAGGACCCGGGGGTGTCTATGGGGGTTGTGTCCCTTTTTCTGGCAATGCGGTGATTTTGTGGGTGGGAAGTTGGTTATTTAGTGTGGTGATTTGGGGCGTTTCTGTGGAAATGTTTGGGGAAATATGGAGACTTTGGGAGAAATCTGGGGATTTGAGCCTTTTTTCCTGGATGTATGTGGAAATGTGTTTTTTGCTGTGGGAAACTGGGAATTGTGTGTGTTGATAGCTCCTTTCCTTGAAAACACAGTGGCTCTGTATTTAAAAGCGGTTACTCTAGGAGTAGTTTGTAGAACTGTGTTTAGAGATATGGTGATTTTCTGTGTGGATATGGTGTGGTAATTTTAGGGTGAGTTGGGAGGGTTTTTAGGGGACTGGTTTGTTGTGGGATGTGTGGAAAATTGCGTGGCAATTGGGCAAGCGTATGGAAATATGGTCAGGTTGTGTCAGGGAAATTTTCTGGGGATTTGGAAACCCTTTTTGTAGGAATGTGTATAGATAAGTGATGATATTTGTGTAGTGATTTGGGTACCCTTAATGGAAATGTGCTGGGTCGGCCCATGGTGGTCGTCTTTTCCACTGCGGTGCAGTTAACAGTGTGTGCGTTTTCACTCGTGTGAAACTGTCTAACATGGGTGTGCCCTTTCTCTGAGGCTCTCCTCATGCGCCTGTCCTTGGCACCAGCATATCAGTGGTGAGCTGCAGTGTGACAGAAGTGTTACTTGGGGCAGAAGGGCCCCCAGGAGCTGTCGTGTCTGCAAGGGTCATTCTGGGTACTGAGACGGGTGTGGCGGTCCCTTAGAAATAGCCAAAGCGCCACAGGTGAGTACGTGTTTCTGCTTTGACACGCCAAGCGGACAGAACGTACCAGCAGTTGCCTAGGCTTTGGCCTGAGGCATGTCATTCATGTGCCCTGCTCCAACGGTAACACCTCCGCTG
>NW_005844300.1:0-9027 GCF_000455745.1 Alligator sinensis | reverse complement strand
GGGAAATCCATGTCACTTTGGAATCCCCCCTACAGCTGTAGTTTCTTTTGAATAAAAGCTTCTGCTGACCTGACCCAAAAGTATGCTGCGTGTGTTTCCACGACACAGTGGTATCCTAGCAGAGAAGTACAGAGGGGTGAGGATGCTGCATGAGCAGGGCAGTGCAGGACTCCAACTCCTGTCATGGCCCGCTCAGATTTGAATAATTCTCAGACTCTGCTGAATCCCTATTGTCAACTCTCTCAGGTGGGACACATGAAGTAGACGAGGAGAAGACTAGCCCCAAAGGTTGCTGGATAGATTCTTGTTTGATCCGTTCCATTACATCCATCCGTATGGCCACAGACTGATGTCAACAAAAGAAGTAACCAAAGCAGACGTTCAATCTCAAGTGTTTGAAAAACCCTGCTAAGAGACATCCCCCCCAGCAGCGCCTCCGAGAGAATCGTGCCAACTGCCCTGATGCGCTTGACACTAGTGATAGTGGATACATTATGTTGCAAATAATGTATCGCAATAGTTATATCATATCCCATGAAGTCATCAAAAAATTACTGGATGCACTTGTGATTGGCTTGCTGAGTTTTAGGTCCTTTTTAAGTGACCACCTTTCCTGTGAGTTTTTCATCCTTCTGACTCTTAAACAATATGAGTTAGTGACCATGGATCCCTGCAAAACCAGGAAGCTGTTTATGTATCACCTGCCAGGAAAAGGGAAAACCATTGTGACCCTGAAGATCATTGAGAAGTTAGGGAATGTGTTTCTGTGAGAAATGGAGGAAATTCTCTACATTTGTGAGAATCAGCCCCTGAGAGAATTGGTGATGTAAGCATTACAGATGTCCCTCCAAACTTATTTAGATACTTTATCTCCTCAATTCTGAATTGTTATTTTCCATTTAGCATGAAAAAAAAAAGCCCCTTGTCTTGGAACCAAGTATGAGGGTTGTGGGGGGCCAAGTGACCACTGCAGCTTGGGCACACAAACTGGATCCACCCTGTACACTGATCCTACCCCAACTGTCCAACCACATGGGGCTAAAAGGTTGGACATGACTTATCTAACCCATTTTTGTCCTTAAGTTACTCTCATCCACAAGGTCTCTGGCCAACAGCCAAGTGCCTCGACATTCAATACAGAAGGTTTGTCTCTGCAACCAGAGATGAAGGTGTCTCTACAGGGATTTATGGCTCAAATGCTTCTTTCAAGCTGTCACACAACATTGTTTTCTGAATTGTATGAATGTAATTAAAGAAATAAAATTAGTTACATTGCACAGCAGTGGCTGTCTCTCTCTTCATCAGAGGTCACTGAACTGAGCTCCCGCTGCTGGGCTTATACAGCACATGCTGCTGAGAACTGCAGCCAAGGACTAGCATGCCTGTTCCACTGATGTGAACTTCAGGTGCATGAACTTCTGCCCAAACAGCACAGAGATCAAATAAGTTGAGCACATCTGATCTCTGTGAATAGCAATGCTAGGGAGGGTTAGATTTGTTTTTACTTCATCAGCTTGTGAAACACCACAAGTTGGGCTCTGTATTTAATGTCTGTTTTAGCAAGACTGCTACAATGAATGGAGAAGCTGACAAATAAGGATTTGTTGCATCAGGGCTTGTCCAGCTGTACAAACAGCCTCCCACTCCTCCAAAGCTGCCGCCCCGGATGGTAGAGCCCTGACTCTCAGTGCTGAAGGCTAAAGGTGCTACTGTATTCAGTGATCTGTTCTCTTACTGAATGGCAGCCACAGATTTAAGACCCGCTGCACCCAATATTCAGTTGCATAATAAATTTTCCCCCTTCTGATTTGGTCATGACAGCTTATGCTCAGCTTGCCCTCCCCAGGCAAGAGGCAGAATGAATTTATTCATTCTCTGGTCTCTGACCCTTTTAATATTAGAATACTACCTTGTGAGTGCCTGTGGTGAAGAACAGGACTATGCGGAGTAACAGAGTGCTTCCTCTTGGCCTAACTGCAATTAACCCAGGTCAAGGTTCAGAAGATCACCCAGAAGGTCACCTTGAGATGGGATAACCTGAGGCTGCTCCAAGTTGGTAGTGGCAGTGGTTCCCACAGGGCTGTGGGCAGACAGAAAAATAAATAAGGGAGAATATTTAGTCACTTTTGTTGCAGCCTTTGGAGCTCCAGAGAAGAGAAACTGCAGAACAAAGACCCATGAATGACAGCCAAAAATACAAATGACCCACAAACAGCGATGTGGTACAGCTCCAAGCAATGGTGTTTTGTTTTTTTGGTGACTGACCAAAACACATGATTTATGATCACCAATTGGAGGCAACAAGTAATGGGAATTGGTGGTTAGTGTTTATTGCTTAAGGTGTCCCTGGGTTAGCCAAATTATCTCCTTAGTCAACACACATGGGACATACCAAGTTATTCAACTGTCTTTTCTTCCTTCTAGCAATCGCAACAGTCTGAAGCTTCAGACACAAGGCACAAATGGGAAAAAGACAAATTTCTTTCTCTAGAAATTAGCTTTCTTGCTAAAGCATGAAATATAACTTGCCCTATGCCAGCACCTAACTTTCACTTGTTGTGAAGTATTCTAGACCTTTTTTTAAACCCAGCTAGCATTATTTCAATGTAAGGTAGTGGGACACACACACACAAGATGCACACGCACACATGACAGGTGGACTGCAAGTGCCATAGTGGCCACTCAAATTCCTGTGCATCATTACAATATTTTTATATTCAGAGAAGCTATACAATTTTAGATTCACTTTATGCTTCTCCTACCCCCACACTCCCAACTGTCTGCAGTAAGGGAGCAAGTTATTTTCACGCAGTATTACTGCACATGCATCAGGGGGTTGTAAGGAAGTTCTCCTGGAATTAATATTCTGATAAGGTGTTTTAAAATGGGAACATTCCTGTAGGGATCCCACCCTACTAATTTGTGAGTAGCCTTGATCCTCCTTCCTGATACTGCCATGATTTGTCTGAAGATACCTTTGGAAACTGCATACATGCTGTTGGTCACTTTGGTGAATGCAGAAAAGGATATAAGAAAAAGATTAATGGAATGAAATTTAGTCCCTTAATAGTGTTAATGCTGACTTTTTTTCATGCTTCCACCTTTAGTAGCAGGGCTTTTACATACTGAATATGCTGAAACGCTCACTTGAAAGCAATTTCCCTGATCCAGCTCAATCCCCATTAAGAGCAAAACGTGTGACCTGGATGATTTTTATGAACAATCGACATGAGTAAAATTGTATTACAGCAATGCCAAAGGGTCAAACCCCTTCCTTCAGTCTCCTTCCTCCTGTATATGATGACACTTTAATGTTCCACCTCTCCTCTACTTATACGCCCTTTCTCTTCTCTAATGGAGATGCACAATCACTTTTCTTCAAAGACTGTGTGTGTTTTTCGTTTTTTGGTTTTTGGTTTTTTTAAACTGTAGCGGCCCCCAAGGCCAATGAGAAAGAAAGGGTCAAACCCCTTCCTTCAGTCTCCTTCCTCCTGTATATGATGACACTTTAATGTTCCACCTCTCCTCTACTTATACGCCCTTTCTCTTCTCTAATGGAGATGCACAATCACTTTTCTTCAAAGACTGTGTGTGTTTTTCGTTTTTTGGTTTTTGGTTTTTTTAAACTGTAGCGGCCCCCAAGGCCAATGAGAAAGCTGCATGACAGCTTTCAAAAGAATAAAAAGAATCATGAATGGCCATATATTAAGAATACAGACATGCTATCATGTTTCCCTTCTTTTATTGCCCTGGGAGAACAATGAAAGGGAGAATGTTTCAATCCCTGTTCACCAGCAGATCTTCTCTTGAATTAATATATTTGGGCTTTCCCAGAACATCAGCACAGCTCCCAGAATCCTTAAGCCAAAGTTAAATCAGTCACCTCTCTAAATTCCCCAGCTTTGGCTGCTCCCAGAACACCAGCAGCAAAAACTTGTTGGAAGACAAGTAGCTGCTGGTGGCTGCAAACCAAGGACTGAAATATAAACATCCTAAGAGAAGAGCAAGCATGGTATTTAAAGATAATATCACTCTAAAGAAAAATCCCCACAAGCAAAAAAAGGGTCTGACCTTCCACTGCTGATAGGCAAAACTGCTTTCAACCTACTCCCCTGACTCTTGGGATTTCATCACAGAACCCCAAAAAGGTAATTCATGACAACTGGTGTGCCTGAATAGAAAGAGCAGAGCACCTGGAAGCAGCTCATGTGGCTGAGAACTGCTTATCAGCTGAGAACTGGAGCAGTTAAAGGCCAATATATTACCTTTAGAGGACAATGCATAGGAGAAAGTTCACACTGCCAACACAACTATGAGTAATTTCTTGCAGGATTATGCCCAGAAGTTCAACACTTAACCCTTCCATTTTAATTATACCATTTGTATGGTGGGGGGGAGGGGGGGAAGGGGTGGAATCAATAATTTAAGCAAGCACTTATCCCAAGAATCTGCCACCGAAAAGTTTCATCTCCTCAGAACAAAAGAAATTAAGATCCCACCCAAGTTTTTTTTTTTAAATCACTGTCTTCCACTGGCAGTTTTAGCTTGATCCAAGTGAACAGACGTGCAAGTATTGCTGGCATCCGGAAGATGCAAGTCAGTTTCCTTGCGCAGAGCAAGAGGACATGCAATGAGTGATTTCAGTCTCCCCGCAACACTGCCCCTGAGGAGTAGTATTGTGAATATGAAATTGAAAGCCATAATTTGGCTTACTGCAATACTGCTGCAAAGAAGGCCCTCCCCTGAAGCCTGATCAACATGTCTTTTTATCAGGAGGTAAGGCTGATAATCACAATAATGACATCTCTTTATTAAGCTGAGCTCATGTAGAAGAAATCTAATTTGCCAATGAATAGCACCATTTGCCTTTAATTTACAGAGCACAGCACTGAAAGTTAATACTCTCTCCAAAGTACTGTTTGTTGTTCCCCTGGTCGCTTCTTCATATTGTTGTGGATTGAGGTATAGAGAATATTGGCCCAGCTAACAGATGATTAAGTAACATGTGATATTAGAGCAGTGCAGTGATATAAGCAATAGCTTTACGGTACTTGGAAAATCAAAGGGAGTCCGTTGGCTATCTGGACAGCATCTGCCAGTGTTGAATCCCTAAGCTCTGTGCTCTAGAAGTGGTGAAGAACTCATTTGAGCTAGTAAAAACCTGAGATACCAGCTTTGACCTGAAATAACAATGAACAGGAGAGCTAGTTGGCCAAGCCTGAGACGGAGATTTGGTCTCACCTTTGGCCTGAGCTAGCCCATTCTGCTATTGGCCCCTGAGCAGGACATAGTTCTTCTGTTTCCATTGCACTACGCTGCAGAAGCCCCAGAAGTCCTGAGTGTAACTTGAGGTTGCAGGCCTTTGGTCAATGCAGCCAGACTAAGTTTCAGACAGAGGAAAAGCTACTAAACTTCATAATGCTCCAAAGTCATGGAAAGTGTTTTAGCCATCAGGAGTATTTGTATCTATGGAAGGGAGATATGAGGAGACAGCAAAGGCACAACTGTCTATACCGATTTGCAAGAGGATAGCAAAACAATCAAACAAACAATAAACCAACAGTGGTTCAAGAATGACTTCCCAGCGTTTCTGGTACACATTACATTGACACTATACCTTCAACTGGAAAAAGAGCTGCAACTGTAACTGATGCATTTAGCAAGTAGTATAACTCACCTGAAGAAGGAACCATGGAACGGAATGAAATACTGTAACATGGGGCTGTCCAACTTCTAAGCCACTGAAAGCCACACCAATGGGGGCTGCACACTGCGCGGGCTACAGCAGCAGGCAAGCCACGGATGGACAACTGGGCTGCACAGGCATGCACCACGAGGCCCCCAACTGCTCTGTGCATCCCTCCCCCAAGCTGCTACACCGTAGAGGCACAATTCCTTTATATACTGCTGCAACACATGCACTCATGGGCACTTCCCCAGCATCACTGCACCAAAAGCCACCTCACATACCACAGGGAATACAATGCTTCCCCCCTTGACCTCCCATTCCCCTCTCCCCTTGCACAGCCCAGCCTGACTATCAGCTCCCCATGCAGTGTTGCACTGCACTGCCTTCTGAAGCAAGAGCAGGAGGAGGGAGAGCCCAGAGACTTTGGCTGCTAGGAGCAGCTGCCTGGTGTCACAACCCAAAGTTGTGATTTTTTTGTGTGCGCTTTGGCACCACTGAATTATGTTCCCGCTAAAATTTGCAGCTTCTTTGCATGGTGGAGTTTTCTGCTGTGGGAGAGAACCCCGGTGCAAGGAAGAATTTCCTGCCAAATTGTAGCTTTCTTTGCATGGTGCATTTCTTTTGCAGCACAGAAATGCTCGGTGCAAAGAGTTCCCGCCATTTGTATGTTAATTCAAGCCCCATTAGTGGTTTGAGTTAAATTATTCCTACGTGGCGGCTAGCGATTGGCTTGCTAGCCGTATAAAAAGCTTGAGTGGTTTCCGCACAAGTTGGAGAACTTGGAGAACTCCGAGGAGAACCCCCACAAGGGAGGACTCCACAACTACCAGGAGGAGGAGACTTCATGCTGTGTGAAGATCTCTAAGCGCTGCGGAGCCTATTGAACCCAGCGCATTTCAAGCAGGCAACAGGGGTCTGATCAGCCTCTAGCCTCTCCCCGTCGCCGATAGATTCCTAGACGTATCCCTCCCTGCGCGCAAAAAAGAACCCACAGAGCCTAGCAAACTTCGTGTGAGTCTATTCCTTGCCAGCTGGAACGACTGACATACTTGTTCAGACGACCGGACTACCTCAGAGCGCAAGTTCCACGGAGCCTAGCAAACTTCGTGTGAGTCAGAGCTTTTCCGTACGAGTACTTTCTTCGGTTGACACGACGGGCTCACGTGTTTAGAGCCTTCAGCCGGATTGGGCTAGAGTTCGTGAGTTTAGAACTCTTGTCCGCCTCTCTTCTTTCCTGTCTGTAACCGCAACTCAAGCAAGTTTTCCTGCCTGCACCGCAACCATCTTCGGTGTAAGTAAAATAATCTTTAAATCAACCATTACGCGTCCGTGCCTAATTCCAGCGTGTCGCCTGTTCTCTCCGATCCAGCGTGCCCGGGCTGCTGGCCACAGCTCGCGCATAGCACAAAAGGGCCCCGATCGCTCCCCGCTGTCCGCACATGGCGACGAGGGTGGGATCGGGAGATAGCCCACACACCTGGTTTGAGCCTGAAGACTGCAATTTAACCCCTTACAGGCTGCACACAGCCTGTGGGCTGCCAGTTGAACAGAACCGCTATAAAACAAGGATTCCAGTACACTGTGCACTTACTATTTGATTTCACATCACAAGCTTATTTCCCAGTCTGCTCTTTGGTTTGTATTTTTTGTCTTTAGAGAAAATTTGTAACATACAGAACAAACCAAAACCTTTCTATTTTCACAGCATTATTTAAGCTTTAACTTATCTTAGTTTTACTCCAGGCCAAACTTCAATGACCTGACCTAGCACTTTTTCTACCCGTTCTGTTTTTGAAAAGTTAACAAACTTTTCAAAACAAAGCTGGGGGATTTTTTTTACTATTTCTTCCCTAATTCACATTCTCAGAGCAGAGAAGGCCAATAACGTAGCTATTCCTTGCTTACCTGCCATGGTGAATTGGCAAATGCTTGCGGTGGATCCCGTGGCTGCCCTCCACAAAGGCGTTGGGTGGTTTGTGGTACACAGAAGCCAATGGCCCAATGTGGCAGATGAGCTCATCCAGCAGTGTTGGCTCAATCAGGTCAGTCTCCTCAGAAATCAGTGGCTTTTCTGATAAAACCACTTCTTTGGCAGTCACAGGATCCGTGGAGAGAAGGCGCCAATAGATATAACCACGATCTTGCAGGTCTGGGTTGTCTGAATCCTAAAAGAAAACAGAGTCTCATCCAGGGATTTGAAGCAGGCTTATTTGCTGCAGTCACATTCTTTTTCTTCCAGTAACCTTGTTCTGTTTTACTGGAAATGAAACTACAACCTTGAAGACAATGCTACTGACTGAAGTACTCGTCATAAACAGCAACATTTGAAACAAAAATTAGAGTTTGGCTTCTTGCCCCTCAGCTAAATAGCCAGTCAAAGAGGAAAACATCTAGTTGAATAGAAAAGGGATCGAGTGAGATAATCAAGTACAACAGACCTCAGGGTTTAGAACTCCCTCCACTCCATTCCAAATGTGCTCTTTTAATTGTCCTTATTTAATCCTACCATAAATATAAATAGAGGGATCAAAATGACTTCCTCATTCAGCCACATACTAGTAGCAGATGCATAATACTGTGCCATGAAAGACAATGACTGAGGATTACAAGGGCACTGGTAGGACAAGGCACATAAAGCCACAGGATAGGTGGCTAATTTGCTTGTGCCCTGTCAGCATAAGCCACTGTCATCTGTACCTCGAAACAGACACACAGGCACACACACACACACACACACACACTCATTGTTAAAGACATCCTTCAGTCTTTCAGGCCTCCAGCTGTCAGTAACATCCTTTTTATTGTAGATAATTCTGTACCAGCATGAAAAGCTGTTTTAAAAAAGAGAGATAAAAGCCTAGCTTCAAAAGGAATAGGAACAAGAAGCTCAGTATTTTTGGGGTGTAAGGAGTAATTTTATACTGGACATTTAAGCTACCCATGGAAGTAAGGGGGCTGATCACCAGGGATCCAGATTTCCTGCTTCCCATGCAAAAATGGGAAAAACTGTGGATTTTCCCTTTTAACAGACAAAAAAAGTGGATTTTTCATTTTAATGGAGATACCCACAGATTTTCTACTTTTGCAAAGAGCTCTCTGCACTCTGCAGGCGGGCAGAGTCCCAGCCTGCAAGAGCTTCTTGCAAAAAGTGCAGCAAACCCTCAGCCAAGGGCAGGCAAAATACGTCCTGTGGGCTGGATCGGGCCCATGGAGGGGCTTTGCCCAGGCCGTGGTGGGTCCCTCAGCCCCGCCTGGCCCAGGCACCACCCACCCATGGCATGTACTGCAGCCCCCTGGACATGCAGCAGGGCTAGGGTGGCTCTGTGGCTGGACTGCCT
>NW_005844299.1:4532-9084 GCF_000455745.1 Alligator sinensis | reverse complement strand
CCCCTTGCTTAGTATGGCATACCGCCACATCTACCCCATCCAATGCCTTTCTGGAACAGTGTCTTCGGACTCTGCTGTGTTGTGCTGAACACTGGAACGGTTTTGAAACGACTCCTAAATATGGATACGCACAAGCCTGTGCCTTACCTTCTTCTCTGTGAAATCCTCAGCAAAAAGACCCTGCTTATTCCACCAAGACGTTCACGGAGAATCGCCATCATTCTCTTCTTGTTCCTAGAGGTAGGCAAGATGTTTTCCAACCCTGAAAAACATTTGCAAGACATCAATTGTTTCCCCCAACTCCTTACTAGAGCTAAAAGGCAAATTGGAAGTGTTTAGGTCACTCCCAGTTTGGAAGAGTGACCTAAACACTCTTCCAAACTGGGAAATCCAAAAAACAAAAAAAACAAAAACAAAAAAAAAGCTTTGTTGATTCCAAAACTTCACAAGAATTCATCAAAGTAAATATCTGTCCAGAGTTTCAAGTTCAATGAGGGGGCATTTGTGACAGGCGGTTAGGGGGGGTGGGGGGGAGACAATCTTGGGACTGTCTCTGCTGCTTCCTGGCTGCCTAAAAACAAAGTTGTTGAGCTCTTGTGGAGCAGTGCACTGTTATCGTCAGGCTGCCTATGGGGAACCTGAGACCCAGAAACATTCTCAGCCACAATGTGAGAAAACTTCTTTCCCTGGAAATGCTTACCTGCAGACCCGCCTCTGGGCTGGAGCGGCATGGGTGCTAAGCACCCTGCAACTCCCACCGATTTCAATCCTGTGCAAGTGTGTGCTCATTCAGTGTCTCTGAAAGATGGGCATGGGCATACAAACACCCCCCCTTCCCCCCGAGGCTTCTGAAATTACTGTCCGTTCTCAAACACGGTGGTCAAAGGACCTTGTCCTAACTGTCACAGCCATTGGCAGAGCGTACAGCCAAGTCCCCTTTAAATCGCTGTTTTGAGCAAAAGTTATGCTTCAGGAAAAACAACAACGATTAGGGCTCAGCAAGGGATCAACGAGGTGAAATGCCACAGGCTGTGTTGTACGGGAAGCTGGACTGCAAGCCAATGGGACTGCAGTGAGGAACAACAGCGCGGCACTGAACTGCTTCCTTAGATGGGAGGAACGTTGGGTTTTTGCGTTAGATAACACTTCCACATGGTTGTGGCTAGTAGGCCTGGGAGCATATACTGCAGGAGTCAACACGGAGGGAATAAAACTATGCGGGACTACGTAGGAATCCGCAGGCTCTAACTAGGCTCCGGTCTTGTAGCTCGCCCCACAGGAGAGAAAAAGCGATGCGAGTCGTTTCCACTGCCTGCCAATTCCAGAGCACTCAGAGACTTGCAAATAACGGCGCTCCCTTCCCGCCAGCAGCAGAGTCGGTCCTCTTCCAGCGGGGACAATCATACAAACTGTTACGGTTCCCAGCCTGGCACTCTTTCAGACGGACAGATCCGTCCCTGTTCCCTCAGGTCATTTGGCTCCCGTCACAGTCTGCATTTCCCCAACTCGCTCCTCTCTAGCTAGAGGCAGGCTGCATTAGGCAGTGAAGAGGTTGGACACTTCTCCTTTTCTTTTCTTCCTCAGCCCCTGCTGTCACGGACAAGCACAACTATGTTCTGTGACAAGAACGAATGGAGACCGGCATCATCTTTCACGTGTCCTCCACGGATACAGAATGGTACATCTTTGGGGCAGTGACCAACCTGGAAGGACTGCACAGCAACATGCAGAAGCAAAAAACTCCTTTTGCATTATAACCCCCTGAGCCACCGAGTCGCTCGACTCAGCAGACAGCAGAGAGGCCTTGGTTTGCTGCGTAGATAACCACAGTGCCCCTCGCTGCTGCTGTGGCCCAGCACACGGGAGGAGTCGGTCGGGGCGACTTTGGAAGAACTTGCAATTGCTGCAAAGCTGACGAGTCAGCATGCAGAGGAGAGAAGGCAGCGGGACTGCGCGCATGCCGTGTTTTCACTGTGATGAGTAAGTCGGGAGAAGCGCTGCTGACAAGGATGTAACCTCATTTCCTGGGAGATGATTCTCATCATATGTCAGGGCGCCCTTCTCATCACCGGGGATCCTGGTTTTCTCTGACAAAACCCCCCAAATCTGCGATTGACATTAAAAGACCCCTGCAGCCCTGAAGGTGCCCCTCACTCCCCCACACAGCCCTCCCAGCCCTGCTGGTGCCCCTTCCCCCCCACTACAGCCCCACAGTCCTGCTCATGTGTCCCCTGCCCCCCACGCACAGCCTCTGGCCCTGCAGCTGCCAGGGCTATGGGGCCGGGTCCCAGGTCCGCAGCTCCCTGCCCCCAGCAGCAGGCAGCTGTGGCACAAGGAGCGCTAGCGGGCTGCCCCACTGCTGCTGCCTGCTGCGGACTGTGGAAGGGGCAGAGCCAGTTCCCAGCAGAAGCACACAGAAGGGGGACCCGTGCCCCCCACAGGTGGGCGGGGGGCAGGGGAAGCCTGGGTCAGTGCTGAGGCCTTGTGTTCCCGGGCCCGCTGCCCTCCCCCAGGGCACAGTGGGGCAGCACAGCAAAGCTGCTGGCTGGCAGCAGCTCCCTCCATGCATCAGGATGCGGCTCCAACTGTGGCTGTATGCCCCCACCCCACACTTTGTGGATCTGAGCTGTGTGGACCCCTGCGGTTCGGCTCCCTGCACTTGTTGGCAGGAATAAGGGTTGGATTCAAGTTTGAAGAGGTCTCACCTAAGTTTCGCCTTGGCTCGAGCCCCCACACTGAAACCTGGGTCCGCTAAATTGAAACGGGATGAACAAACTCCCTTGTGAGCGAGGTATCAGCCAAAGCCAGGCTCGCTACAAGACCAAGGGGAAAGTGACTCGATGACACCAGGGCGTTAAACGGGGGCGCCATTCCTGCCACACGGTCAGCTTTCAGACGTGGATGCTGAGCACTGACGAGAGCCCCACGTTTGGTGACAAGTCTTTCCACATCAGCTGCATTTACAGTCGGCTTCAGGAGAGCCCCGGCATATTTTGCCAGGTTGGGAATGCAGTCCTCAACAGCCGTCCAGAACCGAATAGGAGCCTCAGCATCTGCGAACCCACCTAGGACAATTCCCAAATACACTGGCCATGCCACGCTGCGCTCCCCGGGCAGCTTTATTTCTGATGTCGCCGTTTCAGCATCTGGACAAACAGAACCAATTTGTGTAGGATCCAGTGCTCGAACAGCACGGAGAAAATCAAATCCCGGCTGGTTGCTTGTCGTGCCATAGCGTCTCAGTTGATCCTCAGCACTCTGAGCAGCTGGGGCTCCTCTCACGTAATCAGCTGCTAGGACAAGAGGCTCCAACTACAAACTTAAATCCGAGCTGGCGTAGTACACTCGATGTACATGACATTTCTGGGACTGTCAAAGGTCCAGTGCCGTCACCAGGTGTCCACAGTTCTCTGCAACGTACTTCACATCGTTGTGCAGGTCTGCTACTGCTGACAGGCTGGCCCGTTCCTGCAGAACAGCTGCATCCCCTCGCACCGTTTGTTTGAATTTCACAATCCCGTGGGAGAGCTGGGAGTACTGGGTATGAGACTTCACGCCACTGAACCACGTGGTCCCCCTGGTCACAACCAGTTCTAGTGGAAGTGCTGGCGAATCAGCATTTTGATCCACTGGATATTGTAAGATCCGTGCACAACAAGCTGGAGTGTCCCCTACAAGGGACTTCGTTCAAGCTACCAAGTGACCTACTGGCTTGAAGGTCTCTCGCCAAGTAGCCCCTGCCAAAGCAACTGTACGAGCACAGCAACGAATACGTACACCATTTGACCAGAGCCCACACAACACACTGTTCCAACCCTTCACCGCGGAGCTTGCAGCGTCCGTTACAAATGCCCGTCTTTGCTCCACCGGGATGGCCAATTCCAGCAGGCAAGAAATCATCGCTTGCGCAACAGTGGCACAACTACCTTTCCTCAGTCTTTACTAGCTGCAGTGTGGGAAGGTTAGCATGCTGAGGAGGCCGTACCCCGAGCGCCTGAAATAAACCGTCGAGAACCAGTCTGGTCCTGAAGTCAGTCGCTCCATCGGTGATTGCAGCAATTGAGTTTCCAAGTTTCCATTAACGTCTTTGCTCCAAAAATCCCTGACAACAGGTAAATCCATTTTATGCCAGGAAACGTCTACTCTCAAACACATTCGCACACAATCCAAAGCGACGGCAGAATGCCGGAGCACTGCGATCACAGAGCATTGTTTCTTTGATGGCCCTCCTTTTCCAGCATCTTCTCTTTGTCTCTCTTCTTCCTGTTTATGATTAGTGCTTTGCATGCGTGCCATAACCGTTGGCCTTTGGGTGGGAGCTACAGCCTCACTGCATGTTGTGCAGAGTGGCACGGTGCCGTCAGCGTGCCACTTGTCCTTGCCAAACTTGGCAACATGGTCTTCAGGTGTGAGTTTCATGGTCTTGGGCATCTTTTCTGGACTTGAACATGATGTCTGGAGACTGAAGTACAATTTGCGAGGCGCCCAACACGTCAGCCCTTGTACATAGGGACCAGCTCCATTCACAGTTGCCCTTTTTTGGACTGAAAGC
>NW_005844299.1:0-4171 GCF_000455745.1 Alligator sinensis | reverse complement strand
CCACAGCATCAGTCGGACCCTGAGCCAGATGGGCAAGACCCCGTAGCTAGGACCATCCCTTGCTGAGTCTCAGGAAGAGCACTGGCACATCCCTGCATGGGGGCAGAGCAACCTCTTCTTGACCACATCCAGCGTGGGAGAGTTCACAGCTTTCCGGAGGGTCTGTTCCATTGCCCCCAGCTCCATTGGCGAGTCAAACTGGCACCGAACCACCACCTAAGAACTAGTTACGGCTGCTGTTTGATTTCCCCCTGAACCATCACCGTTGGCCCAGTCCTACAAACTGACACCAATCACTGGGATCACCATTTAACCTTGCCTCCCTGGTTAGACCGGGGTGATTACTTACATAGAGGTCACTAGTTAGCCCACAAGTCAGGTGGAGGCAGCCGGTTCAGTCTTCATTACAATGGCCAGTAACAATTTATTTCAACTATAAAACGATAGACACCACTGGCTCACCTGAAAACACACAAAGGTCCAATGATACACTGCCCGCTACCACAAAGACCCGTCTCACTGCTCTATTGCAAATCCTGGGACTCTCTGCTTTTGTCATTTCCATCCCACTTCTCTTTCACTCCTTTAGGCTATATGCTTAAGCGAGAATGGAGTTAAATGTTGTCCCAGCCGCCTGCGGAGGGTTCGGGATTGAGAGTATGGTCGGTGGTAGAAAGGTAAGAAAGATTTATTGACTTAACAAAAACACAGCTATGCATAGTAACAAAACAAACAATGACAGCCAAAAGTAATTTGCATCGGCAACTTATCGGCAGTCCCCTCTGATGCCTGATACACAGCAAGCTTCTCTTTCTACAAAGTTCAGCAAAGTCAGGCATCCCCAAACAGCGCTGTGCAAGGGGTCCTGGGAAGGACCCTCGGGGCCCACTGATCCAGGCAACAGCTAACTAATCCTTTTCACAGAGCTGTATCTTCCTTCTGAATGGTGTCTAGATATTCTAGCTAATTTAAAACTTCTGAATGTTTCTGATAATGTACAACTACTCAGATTCCTTTACTTCAACTGTCCTTAGACTGACCAATAGCAGTACAAGCCTTGCATTTCTTTGATAAGGTAATTTTAACTACGCCACAGGGCTTTACTACTTCAAGGCTTTGCTAAATTTACTAGGCTTTACTTTATACAAAGCTTCACTACATCTTAAAATTTAATTAGGCTTTTAGCAACAACATATAGTTTAATACTTAAAGAAATACAGAAAAACACTTGGTCTAATCTTCATAGAGCCTTCAGCAAGCACCTTTATCATACAGACATAATTTCAGCTGTCACAAATGTATGCAAACAGCTGTAAATAAATACAACCGCTTTCTCAGGGGACTTGCATTCTTACGTCGTACCACCACCTCAGGCTAACTAGTTCCAAGTGCCCATTTCCAAAGCTTGGAAATGGGCTTCCAAAGCTTCACACTTTATGCAGCTGTAACACATTGGAGGGGGAGGGGGATGGGAGCAGGAAGGCTCCCTGGAGCAGTGGAGAGCAATGGGATATAAAGGGCATGCTCTCAGTGGTTGTAAACGGGTCCGGGACTTGGGGCAGGCCCCATGGCTGGGAGGTAGTAGGCTGTCAAGAAGTCCCCCGGCAGTCCCACAGGGTGGGAGGGGGCCGGGGCCACAGTTGAGACCTTGTCCACACAGAAGTCCCTCAGTCATACAGATAATTCAAAATTTTGTGCAACAAAACTCAACGACATTGAGCAAAATTAAGTGCTTTCTTAAAAATATATAACTTAAAATAAATGTAATGGATGAGGGGTTCCTAGGGGGAGTGAGGAGTTGCGGGCTGGGCTCAACCGTGGGCTTTGTACACAGGTGCAGTGGGGGGAGGGGGAGAAGGTATAAGAGATGCCGCCATCAGCCCAAAGAGCCTCCATGAATGCATGAGCCACAGCATGCAGGAGCGCAGGAAGCGGCCCATGGAGGCACGGAGCCCGCCCAGCCCGGTGCCCCCCTGTTCCCCGTGCAGGCAGCCAGCACTCTGGCCAGCTGCCAACCCCAACCCCTGCCAGAGTGCCTGGCTTTACAGCGGCAATCCCCACCACCCCACTTTATACCGGTGAGGACTGCGGGGTTGCACGGTGGGAGGGGATTGCCGATATAAAACTAGGCACTCTGGCGAGGATCGGGGTTTCCTGCTGGCCAGAGTGCCTGGCTGGCTACACATGAGGCATGGAGGTGCCGAGCCCAGTCAGGCTAGTGCTCCACATGCAGGCAGCTGAGCGCTCGGGACAGCTGCTAACCACACTCCCCGCCTGAGTGCCCGGCTTTATACCAGCAATCCTTCTCCCCGGGCAAGCCCCCGGTCCTCACCAGCATAAAGCCAGGCACTCTGGCAGGGAACAGGGGTTTGCATGGGGGGATCAGTCCCCCACCAGCCCTGCTCCACAATGCCCCAGCCATGGTTGCCCTGCTCCACAACGCCCCAGCCATGGTTTTCTCCGTTTCTGCACTGGAAGCGGAAAACCCAGATCCCTGCTTATCACCGTGCATTGTGTCAACTGCAACAACATCCGTCTGCAGTCAACATTTTCTTTCGACCGGTAGGCTTGCGTCCAAGTAAGATGGGTGGGCGGCACCCAATCAGTCAGCGTCATCATCCGTGTCTGTGATGCAAGCTAACAGCATTCAAGTGAGACTTTATGCAAGATAGACTCAATCATAAAAACAACGTCCCAGAGTCAGTTTTTGGGCAAGAGGTCCACTGACCCTTTGACAGCCCTCTTTGACACTACATGCCAAAGCCATTTTGCTAGTTCCAAAGCGAAGGATTGAATGGGCAGGCTTGCGGTCTGCAGCAGTAAATCCTGGTCGGAAGGCACATTCTGCCCTACATAATTTGCACCCGCTGCCTTTGAGATAAGAAACGAGAGCTTGTGGACAACACCAGCGGGAATATTTATATCACGCTTGCCACTCTGCTGGAGGAAAACATTAGTCGGCAAAGCTTCAGCGAGATGAACTGCTCTGTGCTTTGTGTCGCATGAAAGGCCATGAGCGACTCTTGAGTCACCATCGAAGAGCTCCGTCTCCTGGGACTCTCCAAAGGCTTCTCCCATTGCTACCTCTCATCGCAATCCCAGCCCGGAATCTGCAACTGAGCTACACATAGACAACCACTGAATCAGAGAGGAACCACAAAGGGAAGCCGTATTTTATCAGCACTTGAGTTGGACTCTGTACTTGACTTGTATGTGCACTGTGCATAGCACAACGGCATCGTAGTGCTGATCCAGAGTCCTCAATTGCCGCTGAAATACAAAGCAGAACTCATAAGAGATAAGCTTACAGAGGTAGAGATAGCAGTGATTTTACTATTTGGCTCTTGCAAGGCATGCATGTTCGCCTGTTGTCACAAAAAGCATGGTCCTATATAATCTACAGAGCCGATCTCATATGCGGGCTGCAGACCACATTACCTTCTCAGATCACTGCCAGTCTCTCCAGTATGCTGGGACCTAATCATTCTCCAGCCTCTCTCTCACTCTCACTTCAGTCCCAGCTACAATACAAGGACTTGGGTTTGCATTCCACACCCCCGCCCCACCACCAATCTGAACCCCGGCAGTTCCGCAGAAGTGAGTTGCACGGACTGATGCTCTATCCCACCTGCTTCATGTTCTTCCACAAAAGCGAACTGGAAGGCTACATAAACTGGTCCCTTTCATCTACTTTAAGCTTCTCTTTACTCAACAATGGAGAGTCGCCTGGTTTTCTTCACATGCATGACATTCTGCCCTAGGCACAGAGGCAACACAAAGATCTCTGCACCACCCAAACCTTCTTTGTACTTTCACCCCTGGTATCTTTATTGGCCTTTGCATACCGGGCACGATCCCAGACTTGAGCTGGGGCACAACAGTAGGGGTCACCTCCAGTCACAAGCCTCAAGAACAGGTCTCAGTATGGGAAAATGACATTCTCAGGTGCTTGGACCCAAGGTTTTTTTGCTCGAGTCCCCGCCTCTAGCTGCTTAGTGCACCTGCGTGTTGTACATTCCCCTGAATTTTAACCACTCATTAGATAATCGCTGTGACCAGACGTTGGAATGGTATTCGTTCCCTTCCCCTTGCCCCAGGTGTGCCGTTTTACTCTCATATTGGCATCGCAAGTTTTTAAAAGACAGTCATTTTTCTCTGGATGCCTTCAATG
>NW_005844298.1:3516-9156 GCF_000455745.1 Alligator sinensis | reverse complement strand
GGAGGCTAACAGGGTGTTGAGGGAGATCAGGTGAAGGGATGGGATGACAGATATAGGCGAGTTGTCATGGGCACAAGTGGGGAGGGTTTGGAAGGGAATAGTGGGAAAGAGGTGGAAGGAGGAGCACGAAGATTTTGCTTGGCAGGTGGTGCGAAGAGTGTTACCAGTAAGGGTGGAGCAACAGCGATGGGGTTTGCTGAGATCGGCGGAGAGTCCGCGAGAATTGTGCACGAGGGAGGAGACGATTTTTCATTTTTTATGGGAATGTAGTTTTGCACAAAGGGTTTGGCAGAGGGTGAGTAGGTTTTGTAGAGCGGTAGGGTGGGGGGCTTGTGTTAATTTCGAGGGGGCTTTGTATGGGTTCGTGAACCACAGGGAGAGGGAATGGGAAATTCGGGTTTTGTTACTTTGTACACAGGTGGCGGTATGGAAGGTGAGGTGTTTGTTAGTGCAAAAGGGGCTTTATTTTACGTCTCAAGCGTGTATTTATTTGGTGTATGTGGAGTTGGGGTATTACAGAAATAGAGAGGAAGGGGAGTGAGAAGGGATTGAGTGGAGGAGGTTATTCGAGTAGAAGGAGGGAAAGTTGGGATAAGGAGAAGGAGGAGAATGGGAATGTAAGAGGGAGTGTATATATTATGATTTTGTGTTAAATATTGAAAGAGGGAGTGATTGAAATGTAAAAGAGGTTGAATTGGTGGTGGCAAAGGTGGGAGGGATGTTGAAGTGTTTTATTTTGGTTGTCTGGCGGGAAGTAATGTGTTTTGGTTGTCTTGAAAGGAATGTTATGTTAGGAGGTTTAATGTATACGTTGTGTTTTGAAGCGGAAAAGTTTGGAGTTTTGTTGTGTTGAAAAGTTTTCAAATATTTTTGGTACTTTGTTAATAAAAAATAATTTTCTTCTCATCAGTTTAATCGCTGATACGTCCTCGATTGTGAGGACCAACGCATTAAACGCATATTTGGTGCCGGGGGCGGGCCTCAGAGCTTGCTCCAGTGCCTCCACTCCCCTTCTGGGGGGAGCGTCTTTCTCCTCTGTCAGTTCCAAAAGCAGAAGCAGTGCGGGCCTCCGGCAGCCGACGACCCCAGGCTGACCCCGGGGGGGCGGCCCCTATCCAGAGGGCCGCCAGGCAGCACGCTGGAAGGCCGGCAGAGGCATCAGTGGGCACGCGCCCATCCCCCCCGCCTGCTGGGCGGCACTGCCAGCAAGCCTGCCCCACCGCTGGCAGCAGGGGGCCTGGGCCCGGGCAGCAGGGCCCAGAGGGCTGGGGAGGCCGGAGCCTTCCCCGCTACGGGCAGGCCTTGCAGCCGCCCCCCCACTCTCTCTCTCTCTCGCTCCACAGCTCAGCCCACAAGGCCCCTTAAGACCAGATGCTGCCTTCGTCGAGCGTCGTCGTCAACGACAACGACCAAAGCCACAGTGGTGGGGCGTGCACAAGTCCAGTCCAGTCGAATGAAGGCAGTACATGGAGAGCCAGGCGAACGGAAGCAAGCCCAAGTCGAGTCAAGGCGGGGGCAAGTCCCAGTGAAGTCAAGTCAAATGAAGGCAGTAGACGGAGAGCGGGGCGAACTAAAGCAAGGAAGCAAGCCCGAGTCGAGTCGAATGAGGGCAGCAGACCGAGACCCGGGCGAACTGAAGCAAGGAGTTGAGTCGAGTCCAGTTGAGGAAGAAGCAGCACACACCTGACCTGCCAGCCCCTGCCCGCCCACACGGTGGCTTTCCCGCAGGAGCCAGCCAGTTGATCAGTCACCACGTCACCGCAGGACCGACCGCCGCCCCACCAGGGCCAACCCTGGCCCAGCTCATCGGGCCCCCAAACAGGTCCAGCCAGGTCCCTCCCAGGCGGAGGTCTGGCCGCTCCCTGGTTGGGCCTCGAGAGGCCAGGCACTGGGGAGGAGAGAGGAGGTGGCGATAGCGATGGCAGTGAGGAGGCGGCGGTGGTGGTGGAGACGACAGCGGAGGAGAGAGCAGAGATGAAACGAGGAGGGGAGCAGCAAGACCAGAGGGAGAGCGGAGGCAGCAATCAGGAGATCAGAGATGAGAAGAGCGATGAACAAGGTGAGCAGACAGCGGCGAAGGAGGAGGGTTGGAGCCAAGTGCGGTGGCGAGAGAAGGCCCAGCTAGGAGCGGGGTGGAGGAGGAAGACCCCCAAAGAGGGAGGACCATCGGTGGCGGAGGGAGGATGACGGGAGACCCCTGGGCAGGAGGCAGCAGCTGGGGCAGCAGAATCTTCTGGGCCAGAGCAGGAACATGGAGGTTTCAGAAAAGATACAAGATGGAGGGTAAAAGTGACTCTGGCCCGCAAAGGCTACAAAGGACTGAAGGCGCTGAGCCGCGCAGACTTCATGGCTGGGGTGTTGTTTACCACCCTGAAAGTGGACCCCGGGGACATTAGTTGTGTCGTGGCATTCGATAATTACTGACAGTGGAACATAACGTTCTGAAATGCGAAGGCTTACACAGCCTTTTGGGAAGCACACAAGGACGCTGTGGAGCATGGAGAGCTGGACGGACTAAAATTTGAAGTGGGACAGAAGGCGCAGGAACGCATGGTGTTTTTACGAATGTATAATGATATGTTGGAGAAACAGGACGTGGCGTTTTGGCTGGAGGGGAGGGTGCAGAGACTGCTACACGTGGAAAGGGTTTTTACATTGGTGGAGAGTTTGGACAGGGTCATGGAGAGCGAGGGTTCTGTTGCACGAGAAGGTGGGGAATCCTGGCAGGGTGCAGCACTTACCTCCGGTGGTGCAAATTGGGCCACATAGGGGGTACATCACCTATTATAATCAACCCAAGGTGTGTAGCAGGTGTGGACAGGGAGGACACCTGGCAGCGTTTTGCCAATTAACTGTGTGTTTTCGGTGTAGGGGGATGGGGCATAGGGCTCAATTTTGTAAAGAAAAAGTTGGTGTGTAATGGCTGCAGGCAGGAGGGGCATATACAAAAGCAGTGCCTGTTCTTGTATGCAAATAGGGTATGAGCTATGGAGAACCAAGAGAAGCAGGGAGAAGTGGTGGAGGAGCAGCTAGGGCTGCCTGTGGAAGGCAATGATAAGGTGGAGGAGGAAGAGAAAGAGGGGATAGAGGAAGTACTAATAGAGCTATCGGATGAAGATATAGAGATGGAGGAGAAGAGGGAAGAACGGGGGGGGAGAGGGGGGATACGGCATTGAAGCAGCCAAGGGGAATGGTGGAACAATTGGGAGAAACGGGGCAGACAAAGGGAACGGAATGGGCGGACGAGATGGAGGCAATTAAACAAGGACAGGAGGGGGGCTTGAAGAAGAGAAAAAAAACAGAGGTGGGAAAGGGGGGAAGAAGAAAGTGGGTTTGGGAACTGAGGAACGGGAGGAGATGGGGGGAGAAGAAGGTGGGAGGGAAAAGGGAAGGAAGAAGGAAAAGGGATGCTTATCTTGCTGGGATCCAATGACCTCAGCTGACTTCCTGCCCTTTGGGCAGGGGGCTGGACTCAATGATCTTCCTAGGTCCCTTCCAGCCCTAATGTCTATGAAATCTATGAAGGGGGGGGCAGATGGAAAAAGGGAAGGGGAAGAGGGGGTAGGATTCTTGAGTCCAGGGGCCATTGAAAGGGTTAGTAGAGTCTACCGGGATATAGAGAAAGGGGATAGAGCCTCCGGTGGAGTTGTTGGAGGAGGTGCGAGGGGATAGGGGTTTTTGTTTGCGATACGTTTCAAAATGGAAAGGGGTTTAAGCATTGCTTCCATGAATGTGCGGAGCTTGCTTTCGAGGAGATGCGGGGGGGGGGGGGTACTTGAGGACACTTCAAATTGATATTATACATGTGCAGGAGTGTGGGATTAGGTGGCAGGAAAATTATAGGTTTTTGAGGAAAAGGTAGGATAAGGGGCAATCGTGGTGGGCCGGGGCAGAAGGGAACAAGGCAGCGGGGGTGGGTATACTTGTTAATGAGACATGCGTGAGGGTGTTTGGGGTAAAGACCTTAATTGAAGGCCAATTACAACTCCTGAAGGGGGAGGGGGAGGGAATTTTCAATGTTTATGCACCTGCAGTGAGGGCAGAACAGAGGGAGTTTTTTCATAGGTTGGGGATATGCAGGGGAAGGGGAGGGACAACGGCATTTGTGGGAGACTTTAATTGCATTATTGAAGAAGGGGATAGGGAAGGGGGTGTTGGGGGTGGCAAGTTGGATAGTATGGGGAGGTGGTTGTGGAATTGGATACAGGAAGAGGGGTTGCAGGATGTTTGGGAAGGGGAGCAGGTGGAAACCAGAATTGATCTGGGGGGAAGAGGGTGTCCAGAATCAATTTTGTATTGGTTTCTGAGGGGGTGAGGGTGGAGGGCAAGGAAGCGAGGGAAGTGGGTTTTAGCGACCACAAGTTATTACGGGTGGATTTACGGGTGGGGGAAGGGGGTGGGAGAGGGAAGGGAGTGTGGAGGCTAAACATAAGGGTGTTGGGAAATGAACGAGTATGTGGGGCTTTTCGAAACGAATACGAGGGGTGGTGGTCATTGAAGATTTTGTTTAAATCTACATGGGAGTGGTGGAGGGTGATCAAAGAAAAGATTAGGAGATGGCTTATAGGGGTGGGAAAGCGGAAGGCATGGGAAAAGAGGAGGGAGCTGGGGCAGTTGCAGGGGAGGGTGCAAAAATTGATTCGGGAGGCGATGAGCGGAGGGGGAGTGGCAAAACAGGTGGTGGAGGAATGGTTTCGGGGTAGAGAATGGGACAGGATTTTTTTGGCACGGGCTCCTTGGGTTGGGGAGGGAGAGGAACGGGGCAAATATTTTGTAGAGAGGGTAAGGAAGAGAAAAAGGGAAGTGAGGGTGGTGGTTACAGGGGAGGGAATGCAGATAGAGAAACAGGGAGACGTCTTCCAAGAGGTCACGGGTTTCTACTCTGGGCTTTATAGGAGGCGGGAGGTAGATGGGAAGGCGAAGGAAAGGTTTTTGGGGGAGTTGGACAGGAGGTTAGGGGAGGGGGACGGAGTGGATCTGGAAAGAGACATAACAGAGGAGGAAGTGAGAGAAGTGTTGGGGGGGGGGGGGGCGGGCGGGAATGAAGAGAGAGAAAACACCGGGATTAGATGGGTTACCGATGAAGTTTTACGAATGGTTTTGGGAGGTGGTGGGAGAAGATGTGGTGGAGGTGTTCAGGGAGTTTATGGGGACAGGGAAGGTGGGGGAGGGTTTTGCAGTGAGGGTGGGGGTGTTGTTACACAAGGAAGGGGATTGGGAGGCGCTTTGGAATTGGAGACCAATCACTTTGTTGAACGTGGATTATAAATAGTTCACAAGAGAGCTGGCAAGTCAGATGAGGACCGTGTTGGGGGAGGGGAAAAATCAGACGTGCGCGGTGAAGGGGAGGAGAATTACGGATACACAGTGGGTGTTGAGGGATATGATGCACTACGTGGGGGAGAGGAGCTGGAGGGTGGTGGTGAGTAACCTAGATTTGGAGAAGGCTTATGACAGTATAGAGCACGGGTTTTTGTTTGTGGTGTTGGGGCGGATGGGGTTTCCAGGGAGATTTTTGGGGTGGGCGAGGGCACTGTACGATGGGGCACAAAGCAGGGTATTAGTGAAGGGAGTTTTGGGGGGAGATTTTTGGGTAGAAAAATACGGGGGGGGAGGGGGACAAAGTGAAGGTGGTGTGGA
>NW_005844298.1:0-3476 GCF_000455745.1 Alligator sinensis | reverse complement strand
GGAAGAGTTAGGGGCGAGGTTACGAAAGGTTTTAAAGTTATGGGGAATGAGGGGGTTATCCATGCTGTGGAAGGCGGAATTAGTGAAAATGGTTTTGTTGCCAATGGATTTTGTTTGCAGGGTGGGTTTATCTGCTCCAGAAGGACCTTGTGTATTTTTGGGGGTAGGAAGATAGAAAGGGTGGCAAGGGGGAAAATTTATAGAGCCGGGGAGTTGGGAGGCTAGGGTTTTCCGGACATAGAAGCATTTGTGTATGGGCATGGAATAGCAGTAATAGTGCAGGAGGCTAAGGGAGAAGAAGGGGCTGCAGGGAAATTTGCTAAGTGCTGCGGGGGGGAGGTTTTTGAGGGCACTAGGAACATTTGAAGAGAGGTGGACTGGGATCTGGGCGGAGAAGTGTTCCTAACATTATGGGAAGTTGGTGGCATTTATTAGGGTGGAGGGATTACAAGAAGAAAAAACTGTATTTAGGGTAACTGTAGATAAAAAGGTAGAGAATATGTAGAGAAGTAGCATGAAAAATAGTTAATTAGGGTGCCAACAGTGAGGGAGGTTTTGCATAGATGGTGGTCAGTACGGTCAGCTAAATGCCTGAGAGAGTTACGTGCTGGGAGGAAACAGTTCATCACATATTTTGGGATTTTTTGTTTTTGCAAGGAAGGTGCGGGGATGGGTGGGGACATTTTTTAAGGAAAATGGGGCGGGGACATGGGGTGTTGTATGAGGGAGTAGTGTATGGGTTGGTTAAAAATGGGGAGAGGGGCTGGGAGGCTAGGGCGTTTTTGATAGGAACGCGGGTGGTGATCATGAAGGTTCAGCGTTTGATTACTAAAGGGTTGTCTTCAGTTGGGGTATTATGAAACGCAGGAGTCATTGTTGGCAGGCCCTCGAAATCAAGGATGACATTCATCAGGCTTGATGGGTCCTCGGATGACTGAGGAGCCCGATTCTGAATGCACACATTCTTTAGCAATGGGGGCATGTTGTTGCGCAGGGGAGTGGGATTCGCAGTTCCGGGTTGGTCTCCTCCTTCCTCCACCACCACCACCAACCACTGTTCTGCCCGATTAAATACAGACACTGGGCCTTGAAATAGTGCACACTTTGGACCAGGTGGCACCATACCAAACAGTCAGCAGCTTGCTCCTCCCAGCCATTGATGTCAATGCCTCCGTGCTTTAGGGTGACCTTGAGTGCGTCTTGGTACCATTTCCTTTGGCCGCCCTTTGAGAATTGGCCAACTGAGAGCAGAGAAAGGAGAATCTGGCAAGGGAGGCGGTTCTCAGACATCCGGACACAGTGGCTCATCCATCAGAGTTGATTTCTCAAGAGCAAGGCTTTGACGCTGGTGGACACAGCTTTGTGGAGAATGCTCGTGCTGGTTTGGCAGTCGTCCCATTTGATCCCCAGGATTTGACAAGCACAGCTGGTGAAAGCTCTTAAAGGTCTTAGTCTGGCATCGGTAAACAGTCCAGGTTTCACTGCAGTAGAGGAGGGTGGTCTGCACAACAGCCTTATAAGCCAGGACCTTCATCGCCTTCCAAAGGTCTCTACTTTCAAAGACACATTGTTGCAGCTTGAAGGTGGTGGCACTGGTGCAGTTGACCTAGTGCTGGACTTCTGCATTGATGGTAGCCCATTTAGCGAGGTGGCTGCTGAAATACGGAAAGTGCTCCACATACTCCAGAGCCTCCCCGTCTGTGAAGATAGCACACAAGATGTTCAGTTGGCCTGGGGAGGGTTGGTGGAGAACCTTCATCTTTGTGATGTTCAAGGACAGGCCAAGTCTCTTATACGAGGCATTAAGGAGAGCCAAGGTCGCTTGCACATCCTGTGCAGTGAGCCATCATGCAGCAATCATCCACAAACTGAAGGCTGTGGACATCCTTGGTGGCGAGTTTTGTTTTTGCCCATAAGCGCCCAAGATTGAAAAGCTTCCCGTCTAGTCAATACTGGATACTGATGCTGGATGGTAAATCATCATCTCAGATGAGATGGATGATGATAGTCAGGTAGATGGTTAACAGGGTGGGGATGATCACAACCTTGTTTGACCCCAGTCCAGATGAGGAAGGCATCAGTTTCAGATCTTCCAGTAACGACAGTGGTGGGCATATCTTCATGCAGGAGCCTCAGCATGGTGACAAAATTCAGCAGGCAGCCAAGGAGCTGGAGGATGGTCCATAGAGCTTCACAATTTAAAAGGAATCAAATGCCTTGGTCAGGTCAATGAAGGCAGGGAACAGTTCTTGATTTTGTTCCTGACATTTTTCTTGCATCTGCCTGGCAGTGAAAACTGTGTTCACAGTGCCCCAGGATGGTCTGAAGCCACACTGGGTTTCAAGAAGGATCTCCTCAGCAACAGGACAAAGGCAGTTCAGGAGGATGCAAGCCAGGATCTTACCCACAAATGCACAGGAGGGAAAATCCTCTTGTAGTTCCCAGTCAGATTTGTCCCCCTCCTTGTAGGTCACGATAGTAGTGGGTGGGTAGCATTCTTGAGATCCCTGGAGATGTCCTCTTCATCCAAAAGGCAGGCAATAAGCTGGTGGAGTCATGATATGAGCTGGAAGCTCTCAGTATGGTAGACCTCTGTGGGTATACCATCTAACCTCAGGCTTTGTTGGTTTTCATCTGTTGAATGGCCCATATCAGCTCTCCAATGGTTGGTGGATTGCCAAGGGAATCCACCACAGGGCATCGTGGGACAGCTTGGACAGTTTCCTCTGATACAATAGACTCTCGGTTAAGGAGGAGTTTGAAAACGCTCCTTCCGATGCAGACAGATGGTGCCATTGTTCTTGAGGAGCCGGGAGCCATCCTGTGATCAGAGGGGGTTTTGTTCAATGGAGCAGGGTTCGTAGGTTGTTTTGGTAGTCTGGAAGAAGACCTCAGCCTTCAGCTGGTCGTACACTGCCATCTTTTACAGAGTTCATGGATGGCTTTGCCAGATGATGAAGACTGCATGCTTCTGCTTGAGGACATCATAAACCCAAGCGTCATTGGCGTGGAACCACTCCTGGTTCTATCGCAATGCAAACCCAATAGTCCGGCAGCAAGCATCTTGGACAGCAGACCCAAGTTGCTTCCAGTGTGCCTGGATAGAGAGGTCAGCAGCAGTAAGGACTTGCTCCAGTGCACTAAACAACTAGGCCTAGAACTCCTCCTGCTGTCCAGGGTTCTTCAGAGCTGTGACGTTCAGCCATCTCCGGGTGGCCTCCTGGGTCTTCCAGTGTCTTGTCGCCAGGCAGATCATTATTTAAATCACTGAGAGCACAAGTTGGTGGTCTGTCCAGCAGTCTTCAGAGCCCTTCATGGCCCTTGTGACAAGCATGTCCCTCAGGTCTCTACCGCAGGCGATGATGTAGTCCAAGAGGTGCCAGTGCTCCAACCTCGGAAGCCTTCACATGGTCTTGAGCTAGTCTTTCTGGCAAAAGACCGTGTCTGTCACAATCAGACTGTGTTGGTCACATTTG
>NW_005844297.1:7199-9165 GCF_000455745.1 Alligator sinensis | reverse complement strand
GTTACTCAAAGAGATTATGCAAAATGTTAGACGAAGACTTCAGACAAACATTACTAGTCATAGTATGATCTACAAGAACAGAGACAACCGAGGCATGCACAACAAGTAATCGTCTCTGATCAAACGTCACCAAAAGCAAATTATCACAAAACATGCGCACTGAAGGACACCGTCAATGCAATGACTGGCCTCTCCACGTTGGTGAAGGAGCTATGTCAAATGACTATAGGTTGCCACCAGATCTAACTGAAATACCACAAGCCTTTATTGAAATGGAGTCCATTATCACAGCCGTTTAGGGGAACCACATTGAAGTTGAAGACTTGGAGTCCCTTGCAAAGAAAATGATGGTAACTCCCAAAATAAACACGCCATGGAATTGAATTTTATTAGTAAATGTTTAGGATTGTGAATCCAAGAAAGCTGACAAAGCTGGTAAGGAAATACATAGCGCCCGAGCGAGGGACTGACAAGAGAAGGACGGGGGCGCGGAGGGGAACGCAGCTAGGTTACAGGAGATACAACGTGAGCCAGCTAAGCCCGGGGGCAGGGGGGAGGCGGGAGGGAGGGAGCGGGGTTGCGACGCTGAGTGAAAAAGAAGATGGATACGCACAAACCCGTTCCGCAATGGTGGAAGAAGTGGTTCGAAGAAAAAGTGTCTCAGTCCATACAGAGTCTTGTTGTGGGGGTCCTCTTCGGGTGGAGCGGGGTCGTCCGTTGCTGAAGACCCCTCTCGAAGTGAAGGTCCCTCTGGTGCAGAGGGGGCTCAGGCGGTCCCCTCTGGGGCCGGGCCGGCGGCGGTTCGTCTGGTGGGGTGGGAGTACTGGTTCCACGTAGATGTCACGGGACCAGCGGATGGTGTCAGACACCATGAGGCAGCGCATCAGCTTGGCATGGCGGTGGGAGATGCAGCAGGCACGCAGGACGCTCTCGTTGCTGGGGTCCCAGGCTCCAAGCATGCCCACGATGAGCGCGTTGACCGTCACGTCGTAGCCAAGGCCCCTCAGGATGTTGGCCAGCGGGGCATACTTCTCCCACTTGCGAGCCCGGGCATCGGTGAAGGTTTGGTGCCGGTTCTCGAAGGGGATGGTTACGTCCACGATCACGACCTTCTTGGCCTCTTCGTTAGTGATGACTATGTTGGGTTTCCTTAGCCAAAAAAAACAGTGAAAATGAAGAGCTGATCTCTTCCAAGGGTGTGCCTTGAGTCTAAGGGATGGCCCTCGCCAGGCGGTCCCGGACGGCGTTGTGGGGGAGCTGCCAGGCCCTGGCGTGCAGCTTGCAGCTGCGCAGCACCTGGGGGAGGGTCTCTGCCGTGTAGCCGCACCGTCAGCACCTCTTGTCCCGGTGGCCGAAGCGGACGGCCCCGTTCAGAGGCAGGCAGTTGAGGCGGGCGTGGTGGAGGAAGTGCCGGTCCACGAAGCATGTGAAGCTCCTGCTGGGCATGAAGCGGTTGCTGGTGTCCCACTTCGAGGTCACATCGAAGACCTTGCCCTGGTCGGGTTTGGCCCCCAGGTTGTCGGCATACTTGTTTCGGACAGCGTCCTTCAGGAACCTCTCCAGGAAGGTCCTCATGCAGGGCGTCACTGTCCTGGGGTCGGCGTGCGGGGTTGCAAAGAGACTCCTGGCTCCCGGCACTCCTCGGTCCAGGTCCAGGCGCAGCCAATGTGTTTCCTGAGGCGGCGCGTGGCGTTGCGGGCTTGGCTCCACAGCGAGGCGAAGTCCCCGCCATCTCTGCTGAACTCGCCCTCCAGCAAGCTGCTGAGGAAGGTGGCCAAGTCACGTCCGGTCGGCTGCCTCCCAATCCTCTTGCGGGTGGTCTCCTCGAGGAGAGCGCTGGCGGTGCTGGTACTTACCGTTGCATCCAGGCAGGTCAGGAGGCGGAAGGGGTGGGTGACCACCGCGATGTTGCAGAGGTCTCCACTGCGGGGTACGTTGGCACCCCCCTGCCGGGAGGGGATGTGAA
>NW_005844297.1:0-7178 GCF_000455745.1 Alligator sinensis | reverse complement strand
CGGGTGGCATCGTCGTCTTGTGTAGCCACTGGGTCTCGGCATCCGCCTTCTTGAGGGGGGTCTTGGGGACCGCGAGGCCTCTCGGGACGAATGCGATGCAGGGGATGAGGAAGGTGTTCACTGCGTCTATCTTCTGCCAGGGTGCCAGCAGGGGCGAGTCCAGCTTGTGGGCGTCCTGCACGATCCCGTTGATGGTCTCCTCCAGCGTCTGCTTGGCCCGGCGGGCGGTGGGCATCCCCAGGTGGCAGTAGGCCTCGCTGTCGCGCAGGTGTCTCATCGCCTGGCCCTGGATCGTGAGGGTGGAGTCCAGGACACGGCTCTTCTGCCTCCCGTCGATGTGCAGGGAGGCGCACTTGGCGACGTCGAAGGGTAGGCCCATCCACCTGGCCGTCTCGGACGTCACGTCCAGCATCTGAAATACTAAAATTATAACTTTGCTGACTGGTGAAACGAAAAAGTACTGCAGCGCAGACTCTATGATCACGGATGACTCTGAAATCAAACTACTTATCCCATTGAATTTTTAAATGCGCAAACACCATCGGGACTCCCACCACATGAACTGCACCTGAACATGGGTGCTATTGTTATGTTACTCAGAAACATGGATCCAAAAATGGGACTCTGCAATGGAACTTGACTGATAATGAGAGGATTACACCACAATCTCATACACACTGAAATAATTGCAGGTACTAATGTAGGAGAACGCGTAATCATTCCTCAGATTGATTTGGCTCCATCGGACACACAACTACCATTCATTCTGAAAAGGAGACAATTTCCCATAATAACAGCGTTTGCAATAACAATTAATAAATCACAAGGACAAACTGCAGCCTTGGATCCGCCACGATCTGCTGGCTGGAGAATTGGCTCTGTGGTCGGACCCAGAGGGTGGTGGTTGATGGAAGTCAAATGTTGTGGTGCGCTGTAACCAGTGGAGTCCCCCACGGCTCTGTGCTTGGACCCATATTGTTCAACATCTTCATTAATAATGTGGACATTGGTGTCAGAAGCGGGCTGGCCAAGTTCACCAATGACACCCAACTCTGGGGTAAAGCGTCCACACCCGAGGACAGGAGGGCGATCCAGGCTGACCTTGACAGGCTCAGGAAATGGGCGGACAAGAACCTGATGGTGTTTAACACTGAAAAATGCAAGGTTCTCCACCTTCACTTGGTGATGAAACACCTGCAGCATCCCTATAGGCTCGGCAGTGCTATGCTGGTTAGGACTACGGATGAAAGGGACTTGGGGGTCGTGACTGACCACAAGATGAACATGAGCCTTCAATGCGATGCTGCGACTTGTAAAGCGAGCAGAATGCTGGCTTGCGACCATAGATGCTCCTCAAGCAAATCCCAGGATGTCATACTCCCCTTGTACTCAGCCTGGGTGAGGCCGCAGCTGGAGTACTGCGTCCAGTTTTGGGCTCCACAATTCAAGAAGGATGTGGAGAAGCTTGAGAGAGTGCAGAGAAGAGCCACACGCATGATCAGAGGTCAGGAAAACAGACCTTAAGATGAGAGGCTGAGAGCTATGGGACTCTTTAGCCTGGAAAAGCGCAGGCTCAGGAGTGATCCGATGGCTACCTATAAGTGAATCGGGGTGTTCACCAGGATCTGGGGGAATGATCGTTCACCAGAGCGCCCCAAGGGATGACAAGATCGAACGGTTATAAACTCCTGCAAGACCGTTTCAGGCTGGACATAAGGAAGAAGTTCTTTACTGTCCGAGCCCTCAAGGTCTGGAATAGCCTGCCGCCGGAGGTGGGTCAAGCACCTACATTGAACACCTTCAAGAGAAATTTGGATGCTTATCTTGCTGGGATCCTATGAACCCTGCTGACTTCCTGCCCATGGGGCAGGGGACTGGACTCGATGATCTTCCGAGGTCCCTTCCAGTCCTAATGTCTATGAAATGAAATCTATGAAACGTTTGACTCTGTTGGCCTCTACTTACCAGAACCAGTGTTTCCCCACGGACAGCTGCACATAGCCCTAGTGAGAACCAGGAATGAAAAAAACTTTAAGTGGCAAACAAACGAGGACATCTAAACGGTGATGAGAAAAGAGTCAGCAAAGACATAGCCTTTAAGGAGATTTTTGATGATACTTGATTCCTTACGCACCGTCTGGATGTTTAACCAAACGGTAAGCAACCCAAAGGAACATCAGGGACCCAACCACCAATGGCATATTGAATCACAGGAAAAGGAAGCAATTTCTATCTTTACATGTTCAGCCTCCTTAATTTAAGTTCCAGCCACCACTCAGGCCCCGCAGGCCCCTGCCCCTGGACCCGCACCATTTTCTGCTTCTGGTAGTCCA
Source organism: Alligator sinensis (assembly GCF_000455745.1). Taxonomy (NCBI): domain Eukaryota; kingdom Metazoa; phylum Chordata; order Crocodylia; family Alligatoridae; genus Alligator; species Alligator sinensis. The sequence continues at coordinate 4,845 of NW_005844297.1, read as the reverse complement.
GGACGCGCTGGTCAGCCAGCCGCTCCTGCTCCAGCTTCTGCTCCTTGTACTTCAGCATTCAACATGATGCAAAGCTGCTTCAACCAGGGTCTCCAGCTGCAACTCTGCCTCAGTTTCCCCTCCCACTCATTTCTGTTTAGACCAGTGATTCTCAACCAAGCGATGGAGGCACCCAAGGGTGCCCTTCATGGGTGCTGCAGGGGCCACCCAAGCACCTTGTTGGGTGTGCAAGCACGGTTTGTGGGAGAAACCCAGAGATTTTCTGTGGGGATCTGAGCTGCAAAAGCCTTCTGACCCGTGGGGGTCTGAGCTCTTCACAACACAAGAACTGCCCTGGTTTTTTTCTGCAGTCAAGAAATCAAGGGAAAGCCAAGCGCTGGCATTTTCCAAAGGGACCTGGGTCTATGAAGGCTGAAAACCACTGATTTAGGCTTTCAGCTCCGTAAGGAGGAAGGTAATCTTAATGGGTGCTGGAACAGCGCTAAGCTAAGCACAAGGCAGCCCGCAGCTCAGGCAGGGGCTCAGAAACGCAGCACCAAGGAGCTTTCTTCTGTTTGTTCCCCATGACCGTGCAGCTGTGCCGTGCCGTGACAGTAATGCCGCCCCGTGGCTCCATCTCTGGGCAAAACGTGCCACGTGCTTCGAACAGCACGGCCGCCTTGACACCCAACGTTGTGGTTAACCAGCCTCTCCTGCCTCCAGGAGCAGAGGCAGCAGGAACAAAGGAGCAACAGTGTCTGCACAGCTCCTGAGTGAGCAGCCGGGGCAGAAGCCTCCCGAGTCTCAGGCCCAGCGAAGAGGTTGCCTGGTCCCCAGAGCCGAACCAGCCAGGCCCACACGCAGCAACCAGGGGTCTGACCAACCCGACTGCCTTCTCTGACGAGGTGACTGGCTCTGTGGGTGCAGAGAGATGGGTGGATGTGGCGTACCTGGATGTCAGCAAGGCTTTTCATACTGTCTCCCACAGCATTCTTGCAGGCAAGCTAAGGAAGTACAGGTTGGATGAATGGACTGTAAGGTGGATAGAAAACTGGCTGGAGCATCGGGCTGAGAGAGTAGTAATCAATGGCTCCGTGTCTAGTTGGCAGCTGGCAGCAAGTGGAGTGTCCCAAGGGTCGGTCCTGGGGCCAGGTTTGTTCAATGTCTTCATCAAGGACCCAGAAGGTGGCACAGAGAGCGCCCTCAGCAAGTTTGCAGATGACACCAAGCTGAGGGGAGGAGTAGCTACGCTGGAGGGCAGGGCTAGGATTCAGAGGGACCTAGACACATTGGAGGATTGGGCCAAAAGGAGTCCCATGAGGTTCAACCAGGACCCTGCACTTAGGCTGGAGCAATCCCATGCACCAGTCCTGGCTGGGCAGCAGCTGTGCAGAAAAGGACCAGGGGCTGACAGGGAACACAAAGCTGAATATGAGCCAGCAAGTGTGCCCTTGTTGCCAAGAAGGCTAACGGCATCCTGGGCTGCGTTGGTAGGAGCGTTGCCAGCAGGTCAAGGGAAGTGATTCTTCCCCTCTATTCATCACTGATGAGGCCACATCTGGAGTCCTGTGTCCACTTTTGGGCCCTCCACTACAGAAAGGATGTGGACAAATTGGAGGGAGTTCAGCGGACGGCAAGGAAAATGGTTTGGGGGCTAAGGGACATGACTTGGGAGGAGAGGCTGAGGGAACTGGGCTTAGGCAAGTGTCCATAGCACCTACTCTGGATGCTTTCAAGAAACATTTGGATGCTTATCTTGCTGGGATCCTTTGACCCTAGCTGACTTCCTGCCCCTTGGGCAGGGGGCTGGACCCAATGATCTTACAAGGTCCCTTCCAACCCTAATGTCTATGAAATCTATGAAATCTATTCACGTCTGGAGAAGAGAAGAATGAGGGGGGATTTAATAGCAGCCTTCAACTCCCTGCAGGGTGGCTCCAAAGAGGACGGAGCTGTACTGTTCTGTGTAGGGGCAGATGGCAGAACAAGGAGCAATGGGCTCCAGTTGCAGCAAGGGAAACTGAAGTTGGATATTAGATGAACTTTCTCACTAGGAGGATAGTCAAACGCTGGAACAGGTTACCCAGAGTGGTGGTGGGATCTTCATCCCTGGAGGTATTCAAGATCCGGGTAGACAAAGCCTTGGCTGGGATGATGTAGTTGGGGCTGGTCTTGCTTGGAGCAGGGGGTTGGATGAGATGTGACTACCAGAGTTCATTTCCAACCCTCATTTTCTGTGATTCTATGATACGTGCCTTGCTACAGTACAGAAGCTGTGTCCTGTCCAACACACTGTATATATACCAAGATATATGATGTAGATCCCCCACATTGAATCCGCGATCTCCATACCAATCGGGAGAATGTTAATTAGTGCAGTGCTATCAGATCTGTGCAAGCCCTGGTGTGCCCACAGTTATACTGGGATAAGGCTGCCTGCCTGTGCTTGGAGCTCGGCAACAGGCAGCTCCCAGCATGGGTGTAACTAGCAGCAGAGCTGGGCTTTCTCCGGGGGTGCTGGCGGGCCCTGCCCTGGACAACGCAGTTTATCGGCCTTAAGTCATAGCCTTGTCCCAGGATGAGGATGAAGTTGGTTCCTTATTCCCAGTTCCTTATTCCCAGCTTCTTATTCCTTATTCCCGGTTCCTTATTCCCAGCTTCTTATTGCTTGTTCCCGGTTCCTTTTCCAAATCTAATCTATACCCAATTAAAGCTTCTTATTGAATTACACGTTCTACAGAGAGATCAATTCATTAGCTATGCATATTTACTAATTCATACGTAAAGCTTTAATTGGGTATAGATTAGTTTTGAAAAAAGAACCGGGCACCGGGAACAAGGAACAAGAAACCAACTTCTGCCTCATCTCCCAGCCAGAGTGCCAGGGTGGGCAGTGTGGCGGGCTGGTAGGGGGAGGTCCTGCCTTGAGCCTCCCACCTCACCATGCCCATCCACCTGCCAGACTCCACGTGTCTCCCCATGGGCGCCCAAGCCCTTTCGAGCCCCATTGCAGAGCCCGGGGGTACCGTGCTGCCACCACCCCGAGAGGGGACCTTCTAGGTTCTGTGTCCTCGGGGAGACACAGGCCTAATAGTCCTACGGGTACTCGACCCAATCCAAGCACTTGGGGCTCCTCCCCAAGTCGGGGGCCAAAAAGGATAGTCTCCCTTAGTCCGCAGACCTAAGGGGCCTCCTGGGCATAATTAAACAAACCCCTCAATAAGTCTCCTACACCAGTCACAAAGGAGAACTGTACTGGTTACAAAGGGTAGGGTTGGAATAGGGTAAGAGGTAGAGCACTATCAAGGCATTACCATTGAGCAAAACAGTCTGGCTGAGGTTGCTGTTTGATGTGCAAATGCATCACTGCGAGCTGACTAACTCTCGAGAAACACGAGTATCATCCAGAAGATGGTAGAGATCTGGCTCGGAGATCTCCAGAGAGAGGACATTTCAGATGGATCAGACTCTCTCCCTGTGTCCTGACGCTTGGGCCATGCTGGTAAAATGGCTTCTCCTCCTTCTCCTTGGACCAGGCCCTTATATAGCTTTTCTGACCTCAGCAGCCCAGTCTAATACAAGCCAGCAGTGTTGGCAACTAGCCAACCAATTTAAAAAGCATCACTGGTTACCTGGGCAGAGGAGCAGGGGCTTTTCCCTCCCCCACTCAGGTGACCAGAGGGACCGCACCCTCGGCACCAGGCTTTTGTCACGTAGCCAGGGAGGAAAATCCCCCCTCCCTTAGGCATTTGACCCCAGTGTCCCATGCTGACCGGAACAGGTCTCTGGAGGGAGACACAGACCGTGGCATTTCTGCCACACTTCCCCACTCTCCTTTAAAAGCTCGGGCACAGGGCTTCTCAGGGCCGTGTGGCTGGGCATGTTGGTTTGGGGAGTTCACATGGGATGCCTAAAGAAAAAGAATACCTGACACATGAAACAAGTTATAGCAATAACCTACAAAAACCATAAAACATGTTGGGTAGTCTTCACACTAAAGATCTCTCCGTTAGTCCTGAGTCCGGGGGACCCCCTACCCAGAGTCCTTTCGTGACAGGGCATCCGCTATCACATTCTGGCTCCCCTTGATGTGTTCAACAGTGAAGTTGAACTCTTGAAGCTGCCAGGCCCATTGCTGGAGCTTGGCGGTGGTATTCTGCATCGTTTGCAACCATTGAAGCGGGACATGATCCGACAGCACGATGAACTGCTGCCCCCACAAGCAGGGCCGTAGCTTGTTCAGCGCCCAGACGATGGCCAGGCACTCCTTCTCGATGGACGACAGGTTCTGCTCCCGCGGGACCAACTTCCTGCTCAAGTAACCATGGGGTGTTGGTTTCCCTCGTGTTCCTGTAAAAGTACGGCTCCCAGGCCCGTGTCAGAAGCATCCGTGGCCACGGTGAACGGTTTCTCATGGACTGGCGCCTTCAGGATCGGTTGCTTGATCAGGGCAGCCTTTAGGGTGTCAAATACCTCTTACCACTCCTGTTTCCAGGTCACGGGGTCAGGACTGCCCTTCTTGGTCAGTTCATGCAGCGGAGCTGCTGTTGCCCCAAATCCAGGGACAAATCTCCGGTAGTAGCCTGCCAGGCCAAGGAAGGCTCTGACTTGCTTCTTGGTCTGCGGGGGTGGCCAGTCTCTAATAGCCTCGATCTTGTCCCACAAGGGAGCTATATGGCCTCTGCCCATGTGATGTCCCAGGTAAAGCACCTCAGGTATTGCCAGCTGGCACTTCTTGGCCTTCACGGTAAGACCAGCTTGCTGTATCTTACCTAACACAGTGACCAGATGAGTCAGGTGTGAGTCAAAGTCCTGACTATAGACATCAATGTACACCATGACAAACTGTTCACAACCGTGCAGCAA
>NW_005844296.1:5149-9257 GCF_000455745.1 Alligator sinensis | reverse complement strand
GCATTTGCTAAGCTATATTGAACCTTGATCAAACGTCTCCTTTTCACATCTGCTGTTAATGATCTATCTCCATCTCTTGCTGTTTGGCACTAAAAAAGATGCCAGGATCCAAAACACGATTGCAGATATCTGGCCTCATTTCTCTAAGCCACGTTACCCAACTTCAGCATTGCCTTCCTAAGAAGGAGTATTTGCAGGCAGCTGTTTTTAGTATTAAGTCTGGGTCGGGCTTGACCCTGACACCTAACCTGGATTCTTCAGTCTTGAACCTTAAAAGCCTGCTTTGGCCTGTCTTGAGCTTGTATTCTGATATTAAAGGACTCAAAATTGAGAGAGAGAGAGGTTACTCAAAAGTGTTGTGCTAACGCACGCAGGAGGATTAATTCAATGGGCCGCTGGTGCATGGCCATGCTGGGCTGTCTTCTGAGGGCCCGTAGGCCTCCCCACGCTCAGCCAGAAGTTTGCGGATGAAGGTGCACCGTGTTGTGCAAGGCATTTGGAGGGCTGACATGGGTCTGTTGGCCTAGGAAGTGGAAGAGCTGATGCCCTGTGATCTCAATGGCCTCTCTGGGGCTTGTCTTCACGAAGCACTTCCCACATGAAGCCACGCTCTGCCATTGCCAGCAGAGAATTTCAGCAGCAAGCGCAGATGCTCCCTCTACGGCAGCAAGAAATGAGCACCAATTTTAATTATGCCCCAAGAATAGACTTGGAAATTAGTTAAGTCAGACACCACTAGGAGATCTCACATCTCAATGGCCTCTCTGGGGCTTGTCTTCACGAAGCACTTCCCACATGAAGCCACGCTCTGCCATTGCCAGCAGAGAATTTCAGCAGCAAGCGCAGATGCTCCCTCTACGGCAGCAAGAAATGAGCACCAATTTTAATTATGCCCCAAGAATAGACTTGGAAATTAGTTAAGTCAGACACCACTAGGAGATCTCACAGGGCACACACCCAGTGTCATTATATTGCAACAGCATGTTCAGATGGCACTACCTCTCCAGAGTATGTGCTTGTGTGTTGGCATCCGTGGGTTTCAACTCTGGCACAGCTGGGAAAGGGCCAGGAAAGAGGGGCCCCAAAGTGGAGACCGAGGGCTGAGGCTGAGGGTGGAGAGGACTGTTCGTGGTGACTGAGGGGCAGCAGCAGAGCTGTGTGTGGGGAGCCCAGGGCTGGGATCGCAGGAGCTGGGGGAGAGGCGGGAGGAGCACTGGCAGGGCTGGGGGGTATGTGGCAGAGGGCGAGAGGGGTCTGTGGCTTGAAGTGACATGACACACGAGCTGCCAAAGATGGGCTGGGGGTTTGGCAGGAGCTTGGATGGATGGATACGTTGGCCTCAACCCACGAGTGACACACAGCACGGGAAATTGCACGTCTAAAGGCACCACCCAATGAATGCTTGTGGAGAAAGCGGACGTTTGCTGTTAAATAGTTGTCAGTTTGTATGCCATCTGGCTAGAGTTGTTGCTGGGCTTTTGAAACCATAGTAAAGTAATCCAGTGGGCAAGTCTCAAGATGCCAGTATAAAAGGGATTGTGTATAACATGGGCCCGTGCCCCACAGCTGTGATGTGTTCAACACAATTTGAGCAATGTATGCTCAAGTGCATGTGCTCACGACTGCACATGCAACTGGGGGCAAGGGTTTGTGCAGGTATTTGGGGAAGATAGTGTGTGTGCGCGTCTGTGTCCGTACGTGCAACAGCGTGGTTTGCAGCTCAGAATATCCTAGAAAAGTATCTTGGAACAAGCTTGGATATTTTCAGCTTGAATAAGTGTGTGCGCATGCGTGTGCCCGGCCCTTGGTTGGAGGGAAGGGGCACTGCTTTGGGTGTGGGTGTGTGTCTCTGTCTGTGCTCGCGTATCGCTGCTGCTCGCTTGTGGAGGGAATGAGAAGGGTGAGGAAAGAATCGTGAGCCATGCATCCCCGCCTCCTCCCAGGTCAACTCAGAGGCCGTTTTAGCTTTGATTACTTCTTTATTGTAGCCAGGGACAGACATTTCGCTTTGCCTCAAACACCAGCGTCCAGTCCAGCCAGCTTCCCTCATCTCTCTGTTCCCCAGCAAGGCACGTCTCCTTCCAGTGCTGCACTCCCCAAGGCTCACACTTAAACAGACAAGGGCGAACGCAGCACACATCCCTGGGGTAATGGATAACCAGCAGTGCACTCCTCTGCGATTAAAAGGTATGCAAGAGCATAGAGCCCCGAACAGGGACCAGGCATGGACCTGCTTGCATTGAATCAGAGGCTCGCAGAGGCAGGGGAAACTCTCTGCTCAAGCTCCTCCTGGATCGTAGGAGGTCAGTGTCTGAGACACCCAAGGCAAGGGGCTGCTGTACTGTGCAATGGAAGTGAAGGGGCACGAGACGGGGAGAACAGGGAAAGGCAGCTCTACTGTATCCTGGGCAAAGGGGGCCGCAGGGTGGGAACGGGCAGCAATGCAGAATTACGGTTATGGAAAGCGACTGGGACATTTCAGTGGAGGGGCCCCAGGTCCAGGAGACCCAGGAGCAGGTCAGGAAGAGCCAGAAGCACCCCCTCCCCTACGCACTCGGATGCGGGTTTCGTCCAAATGCACCGGGAAACCTTCCTCATCACAGCCGATGACGATATCCCTGTAGCTGCGGGTGGCCCGATACCTGCAGTTCTGAAGGGACTTGTTTCCGTGAGCCTTGCAGGTGGTGATCTGGAAGCTCCTCCGGCTTTTGTGCAAGCCTCCACCGATGTCCTCCTCAGCACACACAGCCCTGATATCATTTGTGTTCTCATGGATGAAGGTGTTTGTCGTCTTGCAGATTATCGGTCCTTCTCTGTTGTTCTCCCTGTGGTCCCTCCTCAGCATGTAGCGCATTCGGTCATTGCAGTACTTGTCATCCCGGCCACTCGGATTGGCATCAACGTGTTGGAGAAGAAACCTTTCGTACTGCTCTTGGTTGGCTGACACAACCAGCAACAGGGCCGAGCCTGCCAGAGCCCACAGCACAACCAGGGTCCCTGTCTGCATCATGGCTGGGAACAGATGATCCTAGGCATGCAGAGACACAGCGTTAATGAGAGAGGCAGGCAGCTCAACCAGCTATCTCTGTTCTGTTCCTGTCTGTGCTCCTCTATTCCTTGCTTTACTCTGGGGTGTCTGAGGAACACCAGCAAGTATTGATGCCATTGCCTAAAGTGATTGTAAAAAGTGTTGGAGGAGGAAGTCCTGGCACCAACTTCACGTGTGCCCGCTCTATCATCCCCCATTAAGTCATTCCCGTGCTCCAACGCACCCAATCACCACAGCCCCCAAGTGCCTTTAGCATCCTTACCTCCACTTGTGTCCCCCCCCCGCCACCAAGACCTCTACTTCCACTCCATCTGCAGCGAATGCAGCCTCCCTAGTCCTGTATAAAGATGGGGAATAGTATCAAATGGGTTAGCAACAGATGCCACTTCCATGAATCCACCCCAATGCCACCATTCAAAACCTCCTACTTAGCACTGCTCTCGCTCCCTGCTTGTGTCTCTGGTGTCGGATGTACAGAGTCGATCAGCTGCAAGATGTGCGGTGGGCTTTGCAAACTCTTTTGGATCAGGGTGCCTGGCTCTCTTAAACTGAACTGCTGGACATTTGACTCAAGAACCTAGCCCCGAGCATGAGTGAGGTTAAGCAGAAGCTAAGGTGTCTCAATGTGGATCCAGAGGCACGCGCCTGAGCCCTGGACCCAGGCCACAAAGGCCGTCCCCAGCTGACTCAGTTCTCTATGGACACTGGTCATTAAGGCCAGGGAAGCCAAAGTCATCAGGGTAGACAGAAGGCACTTCACTACCTTGAGTGATATTGGCCACAGAAATAAGCCTGCCTGATACACTCCAGTGCCTTGGGCCTGCTGGGATTGGGCCAACTTCTGACCTTGTAGCTGTAACACCGATGGCCTTGGGGCCCAGGTATTTCTCCACTGGCTTTAATACCGCTAGTAGTGCCCTCGCTTCAGCCTTCCCCAGCACAGGGGATCAGGCCTCACCCTCTGCTAATCATGTCCTCTCCACCCAGCCTGTTTGGGTATTTCAGGATTTGGTTGCCCCACAACGGGAAGCTTCCTTAGGTGGAAAATGAGTGGAAAAA
>NW_005844296.1:0-2640 GCF_000455745.1 Alligator sinensis | reverse complement strand
TCCCCCTTTCCCTGCCCCAGAGTAGTTAAACAGACAGACTGTTGCAGCCGGTTGCATCTCACCCACGTCAAGACTTGCCACCCTGGATGGACATTTCTGTAGCAAAGAGGGCAAAATACATGAGCTTTGTAACTGAGCTGTGGCGTCCCAGTCCCTCTGTGCCCTGAGCAGCTGCTTCACACATCCCTGTCCAGAAACGGAAAGTGTTGTGCTAACGCACACAGGAGGATTAATTCAATGGGACGCTGGTGCATGGCCATGCTGGGCTGTCTTCTGAGGGCCCGTAGGCCTCCCCACGCTCAGCCAGAAGTTTGCGGATGAAGGTGCACCGTGTTGTGCAAGGCATTTGGAGGGCTGACATGGGTCTGTTGGCCTAGGAAGTGGAAGAGCTGATGCCCTGTGATCTCAATGGCCTCTCTGGGGCTTGTCTTCACTAAGGACTTCCCACATGAACCCACGCTCTGCCATTGCCAGCAGAGAATTTCAGCAGCAAGGGAAAATGCTCCCTCCATGGCACCAAGAAATGAGCATCAATTTTAATTATGCCCCAAGAGAACACTTGGAAATTAGTTAAGTCAGACACCACTGGGAGATCTCACTGGGGCACACACCCAGTGTCATTATATTGCAACAGCATGTTCAGATGGCACTACCTCTCCAGAGTATGCACTTGTGTGTTGGCATCCGTGGGTTTCAACTCTGGCACAGCTGGGAAAGGGCCAGGAAAGAGGGGCCCCAAAGTGGAGACCGAGGGCTGAGGCTGAGGGTGGAGAGGACTGTTCGTGGTGACTGAGGGGCAGCAGCAGAGCTGTGTGTGAAAGAAACTTGGGGGTCATCATTGACCACAAGATGAACATGAGCCTGCAGTGCGATGCTGCGGCTACAGAGGGCGAGAGGGGTCTGTGGCTGGAAGTGACATGACACACGAGCTGCCAAAGATGGGCTGGGGGTTTGGCAGGAGCTTGGATGGATGGATACGTTGGCCTCAACCCACGAGTGACACACATCACGGGAAATTGCACGTCTAAAGGCACCACCCAATGAATGCTTGTGGAGAAAGCGGACGTTTGCTATTAAATAGTTGTCAGTTTGTATGCCATCTGGCTAGAGTTGTTGCTGGGCTTTTGAAACCATAGTAAAACAATCCAGCGGGCAATTCTCAAGATCCCAGTATGAAAGGGAGTCTGTATAAAAAGTTTTTCACCCTGGGCAGTAACAGCAATTGGGAGCAGTGGCAGTGTCTAGGTCAGCAACAGCCGCCTTCCGTGGATGCGGGACATGCCGTGGGTGTGCATGTGCATCTGTGTGGGCATGTTGGCTAAAGGTGAAGGAAATCAGCACAACTCCATGCTTGTGTACCTGAAAGAGGGAGAGGAATGACTGCCCATGGTGAAGCCATTTCCAAGCTTCATATTGCATGTATCTACGCTCTGCCTTTGCCAGCAGGGAATTTCAGCAGCAAGGGCAAATGCTTCCTCCACGGCAGCAAGAAATGAACAACAATTTTAATTATGCCCCAAGAGTAGACTTGGAAATTAGTTAAGTCAGACACCACTGGGAGATCTCACTGGGGCACACACCCAGTGTCATTATACTGCAACAGCATGTTCAGATGGCACTATCTCTCTTTAGGCCGCTAGCTATCCCCATATCCTGCTTTCCCCCACTCCCTACACCAGTGCAAGCCTTGCTGGGACATGGATCAATCTATACTGCTCCCACAAAGGCTTTCCTAGCATTGACCAGAGTAAGCCTAACCAGGAAACCTGACTGAACCATGAACTCCTTACTTAAGCAAAACTGCAGGTCCTGAGACTTCAGCACTGACAGCATTTCAATAACACCGGATGAGGACAGCAATGAGAGCCAGCCTACATTTGACAGCCCAGAAATGCGAGAGAGTGGAACAGAAACAGGGCCTTGTTACACATGAATTTTAGGCAGCTCAGGGAGCTCTTAACCCCTGGGTTGTCCACACATCAACACCTGGAACTAGTTTTAAGCACACTTTAGGTGGCTTCAAGTTGTGCCACTCCAGGGCATGTTTATCTCTGATCCATGTTATCTAGCTCACGGTCCATGAATGTGTGGACATTCTCCACACTGTCCCAGGAGACCCACTTGGGGAGGAGAGTTGACAAAGTAAAAGCTTATTGGCAGCACCAAGCTAGCTTAGCAGTAGGAGGACAAGATCACACCCCAAGCTGGTTTACACAGCCAGCATAAGGGGTGCAAGCCTGAGATCAGGCCACCTTGGGAGGGAGGGGCTGGAAATGAAGTCTAAACAAGGAAGACTAAAACTCAGGAAGCCAGTTGAAGTCACCTGATGCAAGCAATAATCAAAGAGGTTAAATAAGAGCGTGTGCAGGAGAGTTGGCAGCAACCAGAGAGGAAACCACTGAACAGACCAGCGACTGGAGGCAGCTCCCCCAGGACCTGCACCCCATACACAGAAGGAGCACGTGCGGGAGAGCTCGAGCAACAGACAGAGCCTTTGGGAGCCGGGTGAGAGACCTGGGTTGGGGAGTGCCCGAGTGAGATTCGTTCACTCTGAACAAGGAGGATTTTGTTGTGTTAAAGCAACGACTCATTTTCCTGTTTTTACATTCCCCATGTTTCTGCCCCGGTGGGGCTGCCTCT
>NW_005844295.1:8409-9300 GCF_000455745.1 Alligator sinensis | reverse complement strand
CCTTCATCTTATTGTTTCAAGCCCAGCTCCCGAGTCTATCTGTATCCATCTGAACTATATTCCTGCCCCCTAAAGTATTTGCATTTCATTCCAGTATCACATCATCTGGAGATTTGCCTGTATAGTCTGTCATCTGAATAATTGATGGCACCGATTAGTAAAGAAAACTCTTACTTTTTCATTATCTTGCAATTGATGGGATATATTTTAGATGGTGCAAAGAGAGTAAAATTGACGCATGAAACATTACTTTCCCACTTCAACAGTGTCAACCAAAATGACAAAAACCAAGTCTTTGACCTTACAAAGTTACAGAATTAACCCACCACCTTCATTATTACTATGCAAGATTCACACAATATTATGAGAAAAGACTAATTTCATGTGTAAAATAGAAAAGAAAAATATAAGAGAAGGAAAGTCATGAAAGAAAGATGGACATATTGTTCCTGGAGCGGATCAGCCTGTGGAGCAGTTTCCTCAGGGCAGCTTGGATCTCCCTGTTCCTCATGCTGTAGATGACCGGATTCATCAATGGAGGCACCACACAATACAGAACAGCAGCCAGGAGATCCAGAGGGGACGGGGAGTCAGAGACGGGCTTCATGTAGGCAAAGACACCAGTCGAAAGAAGCAGGGAGACCACGATAAGGTGAGGAATGCAGGTGGAGAAGGCTTTCTGCCGGCCCTGCTCCGAGGGGATGCTCCACACTGCGGTGAAGATCTGAACATACGACACAACGATGAAAGCAAAACAGCCGAAACATAAAAACACACTGAAGGCAACAGCTTCCAGCTCCCTGCGGTATGCGCCAGAGCTGGAGAGCTTGAGCAGCTGGGGTATTTCACAGAAGAACTGGTTGATGATATTTGAGTGGCAGAAGGGGAGAC
>NW_005844295.1:4084-8399 GCF_000455745.1 Alligator sinensis | reverse complement strand
GTGTTCCCAGTGTGCAGTGCAGAGTTGATAACACTAGCAGTCCAAGCACCTGCAGTCATCTGGACGCAAGCTCTCCTGTTCATTATTATCTCATAATGCAGTGGCTTGCAGATGGCAACGTACCGGTCGTATGCCATGATGGTGAGGAATGCAAGATTGGCTGCAGAAAAGAGGAATAAGAAAAAGACCTGGGACACACATCCAGCATAGGAAATTGTCCTGGTGTTTAAGAGGGAATTGGCCATGGACTTGGGGACAATAACAGAGATGGAGCCAAGGTCAAGGATGGACAAATTTGCCAAAAAACAGTACATGGGGCTGTGGAGGTGGTGGTCCGTAGTTACAACAGTGATGACAAGGAGGTTCCCCACCAGAGCTGCCAGGTACACTGCCAGAAAGATGACAAAATGTAAGATCTGCAGCTCCCGAGTGTCCAAGAAGCCCAGGAGGAGGAACTCGGTTACAGTGGTCCAGTTGGACATCTTCCCTTCCAGGGCACCGTGCAAGTCCTGGGTATAATAAAACAAAGGCAGTGGTAAGGAGGAGAGTTACAAACTCAGTGGCTTTGATATTCCCATCAATAATGTCTCCAAATTTCATGCTAAGAATGGAAATATTCCATTTTCCTTCCCATGAAATATTTGATTTTAATAAATGATTTTCCCTGGCAAGACCCTACATAAAATAAAATAAAATATAAAAAGTGAAGAAGATGTTAACCCAGCCACCCCTCAGGATTTTTTTCCTTTGCTTTAAATCTGAAAGTCTATCTTTTTTTTCAATAGATCTCACCTAGAAAATGTATGCTGGAAAGAAATATGTATGAAATAAAAGATATTATATAAAAAAGATGAATTCCTTAGAGGTCCCAGTCCCACGCCTCTCCTCTTCCCACCCTACGTCCAATATCCTATATAACATTGTCTGCATTCATAGCAAAAATTTTGAAAATGTCTTCATTCACTCTTGTAGCTTTGAATCTATTATACAGAAAATGCAGAATGATTTGTGTAGCCAGGTTTTCCAACTTTAATGTTTTAAAATTTCCTCTGCATCTCACTAAGACAGGACACTTCACCGATGCAGCAAACTTACTGAAATAGTTTTTGTGGAAGTTTCCTCATCTCTTGTGTCACATTCAGGCTTCCCCTGCCGAGATCCTTTGCTCTTGTCCAGTTGATCTCTCAGCACTCCTCTGCACCAACCACTAGTCTAGGTCCCCAGAAGCACAGCTAACTCAGAGGTCTTTCTCTGCTCCCTCTGTCACTGAACAACTGGAGTGAATCCAACCAGGTTTCTGAATGCGCAGCTGACCTCAACCCTGCCTTGTAGAAAAGGAGTGAAGCAAGATGACAATTTTGCAGTAGGTTTCTTCTGAAGGCTCCTGGGACTCGTTCCCTGGAGTCCTGCACAGCTCAGAAGGAAAAGCCCAGATGTGAACAGTCCGAGCTGTGCAGATGTTAGCAGAACAGCACAGCTGTGCTCTGCTTTAATTTCCATCACAACACAAGTCATGGGATCTCTGAGAAGGCCCTGAGCTTCTCTCTCTTGCTCAGTTGTCCCTGTTGGTCAGACTGGGCACATTAGGATGCAGGGAGGCAACAGATTGCAATTGGGTTAGTTGCTATGCAGTTTTGCATGAGAACTTAACACTGTTCACCAGAGCGCCCCAAGGGATGACAAGGGCAAGTGGTTATAAACTACTGCGAGACCATTTTAGGCTGGACGTAAGGAAGAATTTCTTTACTGTCCGAGCCCCCAAGGCCTGGAATAGCCTGCCATCGGAGGTGGTTCAAGCACCTACATTGAACACCTTCAAGAGAAATGTGGATGCTTATCTTGCTGGGGTCCTTTGATCCCAGATGACTTCCTGCCTCTCGGGGACGGGGCTGGACTTGATGATCTTCCGAGATCCCTTCCTGCCCGAATGTCTATGAATCTATGAAATATGACAGCCCTTCAGACCGTTTTCCCCTGACTCGTATACATACAGTGTCCCAGCTCTCCTTAAACCCAGGAATCTCATACACAGATGCCCCCTTTATGCCAGATCAAGCCCACGGGGTGGCCTAGCAGAGGCACTGCTTGCAGCTTGCGTTCTGCATTGGCTACATGTGCAGCTTGCAGCATTTGTACAGCTCTATCCCTGCATGCCGCATGCAACACAAACCGGGCCCAGCATCATGCACTGCATAAGATGCTTGGGGCCAGCCTGGAAGCCATGCTACGGACAGGATGCAGTGCTAGTCTGGGGTTCATACTGCATGTAGTATTTGCACCAGACTGGGCGCATCTATATAAGATGTTGCATCACCGTAGTGATGAGTTATGATGATGTAGTTTATTGCTGTGAGAACGTAGTGTTGGCAGGCACTAGTTGTGTCACCACCACTGCTACCTAATAAGAGGTAGCAATGAGCTACTGTGCATTCATTTATTGCTATTGCGCAGTGGGGTTGGAAACGATCCATGCGCTGTCAGGACTCTGCAGTCCTGGCAGGTACTGAGCATTCATTTAGCACTTGCTAAAGCTAGTACTAAATGTCTGCACAGTAACAACTGCCCAGTGGGGCGGACATGGAGATGCGCCCATTGACTGTGCACACTGCATCCTGCATGCACGGTGGGTCAACGAGCCCAATCCAGACAAACCCTCATTCCAGTACGCAGGGCTGATCTGGTACACGTGCCGCATGTAGCGCGCATCCCAGCCAAGCCCTAAGCCGTGTACAGCCCATGCCAGGCAGGCAAGCTGCACAAGGAGCATCAAGGGATCAGAGACCGTTCATGGACCTGATTTCTCTTGATCCGAACCTGCCAGATGCCAGAGCCTGACGTGACCATATGTGTCTCTGTGCTTCAGCCTCCATGCTAACTTACTGTACTGGCAGCTCCCACTTGGGACAGGGGTTGGTTGGTGTTTGGAACTTGCTCTCTTCATGGATGTTCGTATGGCCAAAAACAATGATCCCATCATGGGAGAAATTTAAAAATATCAACCTTTCCCTGTCCCCGAATTGGGATTTTTAAATTTTTTTTCTAATGAACCAAACAGTCGCAAAATATTTCACTTTGACCTTATCAGTTTTGTCGGGACTTCATCACAGCAGTTGGCAACCTAGAGCCCATGACCCCATTGTATCCACCCTGTGGAGGAAGGTCTTTGGCCGCTTTTGGTAACAGAGGCCTTCTCTGACCCTGCGCGGTGCTGTACTGCAGCTGGGCAGCAAAAAGAAGCAGCACTGGGAAAAAGTGGTAGTAGTCACCTGGTTTTGGTATCAGACTAGTTTTCCCTTGAGCTGGGTCAGTCTGGCCTAAAAGTGGAAAATGTTGGTGATTTCGCGCCTTATCATATTGATGTGTCCATTACATGGAGTTACAGAGACATCCCATGAGCCCTCCTTGCAACCTTCAAGAAAAAAAGTGGGTTTGTCTTCCCAATGTGGAACCAGCACTTTCTGATGGCATCTCTGATTGGGAATCTCCTTGATATCACAGGTATCATTCTTGACCACCGTCTCCACAGCCCCATGCACTTCTTCCTGATGAATCTTTCTATCCCGGACCTTGCAACGATCTCTGTCACCACCTCGAAATCCTTAGCCAATTCTCTGCTGAACACCAGGTCCTTGTTCTGTGCTGCATGCGTCGTCCAAGTCCTTTTCTTCTTGTTCTTCCTCGCACCTGACTTCCCTTTCCTCAGAGTCTTGGCATATGATCGGTAGGTACACTGTCATCTGCACAACACTGCACTATGAGACAATCATGAACTGGAAAGCTTGCATCTAAATGGAAACCAGTGCATGGATTTGTGGTTTTCTGTTTTGTGCCCTGCACACTGGTAACATCTTTAGTGTATCTTTCCACCAAGCTAATATCATCAACCGGTTCTTCTGTGAAACCCCTCAGCTAATCAAGTTCGCTTGCTCTGACTTGTACCTCACACGGCTGGAGATAATTGCTGTTGGTGTTTGCATAACTTTAGACCTGTTTTGTTTTCATAATTGTATCATACAGTCAGATTTTCTACACAGCGCCCATCTGAGCAAGGACAGGACAGAGACTCCTCACCTCTTTCTGTCTGCTTGCTTATTAGCATGGGTACCTGTCCCTCTATGAAACCTATCTCCAGCTCCCCATCAGCTCTTGGCCTCATAGAAGCCATTCTCTGTTCTGTGCTGGATCCACTAATCAAGCCAGTTACGTACATGTGTATGAGGAACAAGGACCTTAAATGTGCCCCGTGGTTGCATCCCCTTCTCCTGCTGCTGCCACTGTCCCCAACAGACCCAGGCAACGGGAGCCCCAATGCTGG
>NW_005844295.1:1122-3617 GCF_000455745.1 Alligator sinensis | reverse complement strand
TACCCAGCCCATGTGAACAGTGGCAAAGCAGCTGCCCCTGCTCACGTCCGTTCAAAGAACTGCTGATTCCTATTCTCCTAAAGCAGACCCCTAGACAAGGAATGACAGGACCCACAAAACATCCCACTCATCTGAACTCTTCTCAGCTGATAACCCTCACCCTTCCACCCCAAAACGCACACATGCACATGCACACACACACACGCGCGCACCCCAGCCTCAGCTGAGAATATGAACTGAATAAATTCTCTCAGCCACTGTGTCTGAGCTTTCTGGTCCAATGTCTTAGAGAGACTGCCACTGTCTAGAGGTCCTCAACTCAACTACTCCAGGGGCTCTCTGCTTATTCTATCAAGCGTTTGCCCTAGGCCTTTATTGCTAGTCAGAGCAACAGCTATTCCGATAGGTGCTGTTCTTCCATTTAACCAAAGAGTATTAAATCCAAGGTACAGCAGGTCGGCTTTGAGAGAGGCAGGGTGTGAAGGCATGCAAGGGCTAAAGACTAGGAAGGTCCTACACTAGGTACTAATGGCAGTCAATTCTGTTTCATCACAGAGTGAAATGAAAGCCCAAACTGTGTGCAAATGCAAAAAACTGTACATGTGTGGCATATACGCTGCATATACGCAGTTCCGTCTCATAAAGTGAAGTAGAATCTGGCACCAAGAACTAGGAATTGTTCCAGTGTAAGTATTTCCATATATCCCATTCTCCTACCTGAGCTGGGACCCACATTTTATTGATTAATTATCTGTTCACATCACTATCAGTGGCATTGACATCAGTGACTTGAAATTGCATAATTTTGGTTGAATACGTAATGATATAGTCTTTACTTTCCTAATGTCCTCCTAATTTTTTTTTTTAAAACTACTTTGTGCACACATGAAGTTTATTATCCTATTTCTACCGAACTTACTTTTAAATGAAACTAAAGGTTAAAAATAGGTTAATCAACTGTTAGGAGGCATATTGAGGTGTCAGTCCTTACTCATGCCATACTTAGTTTAATGCAGATCTTTGGACCTGTGAGTCTAGAGCAGAAGCAATAATGCTGAGCATCATCATAGAATCACAGCGTTGGAAATACCCCTAAGGGTCATATGGCCCAACCCCCTCCATCCTTCCCTATTCAGTAAGAAAGAACAGTTATTCACCCTCTTCTTTATGGCAGTTTTTCAGATATTTGAAGACTGCTATGATCTCCCTCTTAACTGCCTTTTCTGCAAGCTGAAGTTGCTTAGTTCTCAGTGTCATTAGACCCACATGGCTACAACGTACACTCCTGTTTTACAGCTAATACTCCTGTTGTTGCAGCCCAGAACTGCATTAATGTTTCGGTAGCTACATCAAATTCCATGTTCATATTGATTCTGTGACCCACCTTTTCAACCATGATACCACCTAGAAATTTTAACCCGGGCTGTATTTGTGTTTTTGATTATGCTCCCCTAAGTGCAGCAAGTTGCATTTATTTTGTGGCCTTCGTCTTATTGTTTCAAGCCCAGTTCCCCAATCTATCCGCATCCATCTGAACTCTATTCCTGCCCCCTAAAGTGTTTCCATTTCATTCCAGTTTCACATCATCTGGAGATTTGCCTGTATATTCTGTCATCTGAATAATTGATTATACCAATCAGTAAAAAAACTCTTTAATTCTTCATTATCTTGCAATTGATGGGATATATTTTAGATGGTGCAAAGACAGTAAAATTGATGCTTGAAACATTACTTTCCCACTTCAACAGTGTCAACCAAAATGACAAAAACCAAGTCTTTGACTTTACAAAGTTACAGAATTAACCCACCACCTTCATTTTAATATGCAAGATTCACACAGTACTATGAAAAAAGTCTAAGTTAATTTGTAAATTAAAAAAGAAAAATATAAGAGAAGGAAAGTCATGAAAGAAAGATGAACATATTGTTCTTGGAGCGGATCAGCCTGTGGAGCAGTTTCCTCAGGGCACCTTGGATCTCCCTGTTCCTCATGCTGTAGATGACCGGATTCATCAATGGAGGCACCACAGAATACAAAACAGTTGCCAGGAGATCCAGAGGGGATGGGGAGTCAGAGATGGGCTTCATGTAGGCAATGCCTCCAGTGGAAAGAAGCAGGGAGACCACGATACGGTGGGAAATGCAGGTGGAGAAGGCTTTCTGCCGGCCCTGCTCAGAGGGGATTCTCCACACTGCAGTGAAGATCTGAACATGCGACACAACGATGAAAACAAAACAGCCTAGAGCTAAACACACACTGAAGACAAGGGCTGCCAGATCTCTGTGGTATGTGTCAGAACAAGGGAGCTTGAGCAACTACGGTATTTCACAGAAGAACTGGTTGATGGTATTTGAGTGGCAGAAGGGTAGACTAAAAGTGTTCCCAGTGTGCAGTGCAGAGTAGATGACACCAGCAGCCCAAGCACAGGCAGCCATCTGGATGCAAGCTCTCTTGTTCATTATTATCTCATAATGCAGTGGCTTGCAGATGGCAA
>NW_005844295.1:0-939 GCF_000455745.1 Alligator sinensis | reverse complement strand
CAGGTACACTGCCAGAAAGATGACAAAGTGTAAGATCTGCAGCTCCCGAGTGTCCGAGAAGCCCAGGAGGAGGAACTCGGTTACAGTGGTCCAGTTGGACATCTTCCTTCCCAGGGCACCGTGCAAGTCCTGGGTATAATAAAACAAGGGCAGTGGTAAGGAGGAGAGTAACAAACTCAGTGACTTTGATATTCCCATCAATAAGGTCTCCAAATTTCGGGCTAAGAATATAAATATTCCATTTTTCCTCCCATGAAATATTTGATTTTAATAAAAGATTTTTCCCTGGCAGGATCCTACATAAAATAAAATATTTTGATATTCCTTTAGAAAGTGAAGAAAATGTTAACCCAGCCACACCTCAGGATTCTTTTCCTTTGCTTTAAATCTGAAAGTCTATCGTTTTTTCAATAGATGTCAGCTAGAAAATGTTTGCTGGAAACAAATATGTATGAAATAAAAGATATTATATCAAAAAGATGAATTCCTTAGAGGTCCCAACCCCACCCCTCTCCTCTTCCCTCCCTACTTCCAATATGCTATATAACATTGTCTGCATTCATAGCAAAAACATTGCAAATGACTTCATTCACTCTTGTATCTTTGAATCGATTATACATAAAATGCAGAATGATTTGTGTAGCCCGGTTTTCCAACTTTTAATGTTTTAAAACCTCCTGTGCATCTTACTAAGACAGAACACTTCACCGATGCAGAAAACTTACTGAAATTGTTTTTGTGGAAGTTTCCTCATCTCTTGTGTCACATTCAGGCTTCCCCTGCCGAGATCCTTTGCTCTTGTCCAGTTGATCTCTCAGCACTCCTCTGCACCAACCACTAGTCTGGGTCCCCAGAAGCACAGCTAACTCAGAGGTCTTTCTCTGCTCCCTCTGTCACTGAAAGACTGGAGTGAATCCAACCAGGTTTGTGTGTGTGCAG
>NW_005844294.1:8761-9316 GCF_000455745.1 Alligator sinensis | reverse complement strand
GAAACAAGTCAAAGATAGGATCAAGAACCAGGACAGGCATGGATGTTGCTAGAACAAAAGCTGTTCAGAAACTGAAGATTAGGACAATGATTAAGGAGACTCAGGTACTGGAGAGGTTAAAAGCAGCCGCCCTAGCATCTATGAATCTATGAACAGTAAACCAATCCAGGATCAAAAACCAGATCTGCATGGAAAATTAAAAACTAAAACCTAGAAACAAGTCAAAGATAGGATCAAGAACCAGAACAAGCATGGATGTTACTAGAAGAAAAGTTATTCAGTAACTGAAGATTAGGACAACGATTAAGGAGACCCAGGTACTGGAGAGGTTTCTTAAAAGCAGCCCCATAACCAATCAGAGGGGGTCAGCTGACTGTGATTAGTAGTAACCAGGTCAACTGCACTGTAAAAAGGCTGCAGGGGAAAAGCCTCTGTAAGCTTTACAGAGGTGACTCAGACTGCAGGGCAGGATCCTTACATGAGTGATCTGCCTTTCAGAAGCAGCAGCTTTATTGATCTCATCTAGTAAACCTTGGGAGGATTTTCAGCATCAGT
>NW_005844294.1:7953-8640 GCF_000455745.1 Alligator sinensis | reverse complement strand
TATATTTTTAACAGTCAGAGGCACCTACTTTTGCAGTTACAGCCCAGGCTGGTGATATGAAGTAATGAGTCTTTGAGCATAAATTGTGCAGTGTTCTGCTAGAGATGCACTGTTGATTCATGAGTGTGGAGGAAGATACTGTGGGATCCTCTTGATGATGCAGGAGAGATTTGGTTAGGTAGATGATGCTTAGTGCTACAAACTGTTTCCCTTTCTAAAAGGCTTTCCAGATATTGGCTGTGGTTTTTAGAGGAGCCTGGAGCTGTTAGCTGCCCACCTCCATTGCAAGTCAGTGCAAACCTGTTCTCCAAGTCATTTAGGCTGTTTCAAAAACCCTAATTGGTCTCCTCCATACTCTAACACCTGACTGATTTTAATCATTGCTTCTAGTGCAGGAAGCTTGCTTCCCAGGTCTACGAAAGAGCTACAGACACATAATGTTGGATTGATCTCAGTTTAACATTTAAAAGTATGTCAAAGTTCAGAGATGATTTAGGATTTTATGAGCTGAGAACTCATCTATGAACCCTTTGGATGCCACAGGAATGCAGACTTGCACTCTGCTATCCAAGCTAGCCCTTAACTCTGTAAGGACTAAGGCCTGCAAAACTATGTAGGTTTGCAATGGTTGGACTAAGAAGGAAAGGATAGCTCAAAGCAGCTGTAATTGCCCTGATTACCTGATTC
>NW_005844294.1:0-7653 GCF_000455745.1 Alligator sinensis | reverse complement strand
CTGAAGAAAATCCAGCCTTACACCAAAGACATCAGTTGCTGGGACTCTACCTTTTACCTTGATAGTGTATTTCAGTGCTCAATCATCCTCTTAAAACACATATGCCTTATTTTTAATTTGAGTTTGTCTGAATTTAATTTCAGTTTTCAGCCATAGTTCTTCTAGACGGGTTTTTCTCACTGTGTTAACATTGCCTCCCTCTGATGGTGTTCAACTTCTGGTATCAAGCCTCTTCTCAGTTTTCTTATAAATGAAAGTGATTTGTCTCTCAAATGCAAATTTCTGGATAATTCTTACACCTGCTTTTCTATGCACTCTCTAATTTTTCACTACCCTGCAAACAGCTAGCACTCGCACACCCTTTAGATGTTTTCAAAATCTGATCTACCTTTAATAACCTTCTTCTACTTGCAAAGACAGCCAAGCATTTTAATTGATTCCAGCCTCTCTGCTTAAAAAGATAGCTTCTTGCTCAGCTCACCCATTCCCCATGTTGTATTCAGAGTGGAATTTTTTTCGACACTGAATGATTTTTTTTTCTCATTTTTTTCTCATTTTTTAAGCATGCAGGAATAGGAGCTGGCATTATTCCATTTGCCATGTATGCATATGTGCAATGAAAATAATTGTTCATTCTTTTCTAGTCACTCAGATTGGTCCAAATAGTTTGCATGAGGGTCACTGGGGGCTGCAGTGGGAAGCAGATACATCTGCAAAGGGGTCCCTGAGAGCAGAGATGGCCATGCATATTCCTGCCCTGGAATCACCACTGCAGAGAATGAAGGCAAGATGTTTGCCCGTAGAAAACAAGGTAGATTGTGTGGGGATGAGACTTTGTCCTCAGTACTGACTTTGAGTCTATAAGCAGGAAACTTTCTTGCTGGCAATGATGAAAAAGAGGAGGGGAGACAGGAATCTTGGATCTCAGTCTGAACTCACCCTCTGGGTTTGGACTAGCACAAAGGGCTGACAATGTATTTTCATCAATCACATTTAAAGGATTTTAACATAGACCTCAGAAACTATCCTGCACTCAGTTCAGGCAGGGTTTCAAAAGCAGCCTGAGAGTTAAGTGATAGGTCAGCTAGTCAACCAAGTATTGACAAGTCAGCCTTGCATTTGAAAGCTTTATTCCAATTACATAATTGATCCAATAAAAGATACCAGCCTAAGGAACCCTTGCCTTTCGAACAACCTTTAAAGCAGTTGCTCCAAGTGGAAATTTCAAAAGTGCCGAAGAGAATTAGAAAGACCATAATTGATCTAATAAAAGATACCAGCCTAAGGAATCCTTGCCTTTCGAACAACCTTTAAAGCAGTCGCTCCAAGTGGAAATTTCAAAAGTGCTGAAGAGAATTAGAAAGACCAAGTTCTTTCAGCTCTCAGTGAGACTTGATCACCTAGCATCCACATGGTTTCAAAAATCCTACCATCATCTTCTGTATTACTGGTGACCAGCCAGACTAGATAACTATATTGGTAAGAGGTTTGGATATGGGATGGATAGACAGACAGACACAAAGACCATGTAGATAAATTGGCATGAAACCAGCCATACTAAGTCGACAGCTACAAATTGTTTCTACCCAAATGTTAACCTAGTTTTAGAGTCCAGGTAGCTTTCCCCCCACAAGTGCCATGTAAATGAAAGCTTGGACATGATTTCATTCAAAGCACTAAAAATGATCCCATCGCTGTTATTTCTGGGCTTTTTGGTAACCTTAGGAAGAGATGTGCTCCAACTCAGGTGTGTGCCCCACATCTCGTTCTGATGTAATATAGTTTCATGTTCTATTCATTTTCAATGTTAAACGACTGAAAATTGACTGGCTGCATGTATGGCCAATTGATTAACAATTGCCCCCACGCAGAGCCAAGGCGTGCTATTCCACATCAGCAACTGCCATACAAAACCCGGACGTCCTAATTGCTTTTCTCTCCTGCTGTTATCCCACAGGCAGATTTGTTTTCCAGCGTCTGTAGCAACCCGAGTTCTGTGCGTCTTCTAGAGGGACCATTAAAATGGGGACTTTTTCCCCGTGCTTCATATATCCCATCTTACAATATCAGGCAGCTCTTCACCAAAACCCATTTGGCAAACCTTTTCTCTTTGGATTGGAAGAGGAAGACGTTCTTAAAGTTTCTAATTTAGTTGCTTCAGACAGAATTTCAAACCTCCAAAGTGGCAACGTTTTTGATCCAGCCAGGAAAACCTCAAAGGGATATTAGAGAAACTTTAATCTTAGTATCTATGCTACTTCTGGAGTTAAAAATTAGATAAGTGGAAAGTTTGGGGTTCTATCTGATTTTGAGAACTAGATCTAATTTTCCTGTCGGGTAGGAAACAAATATGGCTGAAATTTGACCTTGTTGTAATATTTTTAACACTTTTGGAGGCACCTGGTTCTACAATCACAGACATAGCAGACTTGGAAAGGCTGGGACGACCGATGCATTAATCATATAATGTGATCTTGAGGCTATGCTAGTTTATTGAGACGGAGACAAGTTTTCAGAGACCTGACTGCAAGGAAAGAGAGATCAGGTTATAGATATAATATTGAGTATTTCAGGAAGGACTTGCATACTACGTCTGCTTATAGGGGAACCCAGATCCTGCACACATTTCAAAGGGAAGCTCTCAATTACTCTCAGAGGCAGATCTTCAGTTCTCTAGGAGGGACGTTTCCCTCCAGTGAAGCCAGTAGAGACTTTTACCTTGTGCAATTACATGCAGGCAAGGAATGTCATTCCTAGCTGCATCGCCAACTGCCTACATTTGCAGACACGGCACAGACAGAAGGGGATTCATTGGCTGGGTAAAAAGCCGGGGCAGGCACTTGAACCCCTGATGGATGCATGGTGGCCTTAGAAGTCTGAAAACATCAACCATAAACCATGACTATTGGGACCCACATGCAGAAACAAAGGAAGGATGTATGGGAGAGGAAAGCCTCCCCTGTTTTGCCCTCAGTCATTAAGTAGTCACCAGCAAAGTAGAAAGATGCAAGTTTTAGGCCCCCTTGCCCAGAGTTGGTTGAACCTAGGTCTCATTGACGGCCCAGCAAAGTACTTGACCCACCACATCACGGGTCAGTAACCACCCAGGGGCTTCTCTAGCACTTTTGTGAGGCTGGTCTCTGAACAGATAATAGTGGAAGGTTTGTAAGAAATATGTGGGGCCAGGAGAAAGGTGGAGGGCGTGTGACTGAGTGGATGAAGAAATAGCCACTTGGATGACTGGAAAAAACTAGAACATTGTACTAGATGTATACAAACCATGTAAGAAGGCTTTGAGATACTGACCTCGTGTATTACGGTTATTCCTATCATTATTGTTAGCAATATTGATATTATCATTGTGATAGTTATTATATCTTAACCTGAAAGGTTTTGCAAAGTGGGAAACACAGGGACTATTCAACAAATGAAGGCTCTGGTTTCCTTCCTGAGAACAGGACTGTCCACAGTAACCTCTGAATGGCATTTTTTATTTTGGCACTCCTCAGTGTGTAGATCACCGGGTTCACTGTGGGGATGGCCACCGTGTAGAGCGCAGAGATTGCCTTATCTGCTGTGAATTTCTGGAAGGGTCTGTCATAAAATGAACATGCCAGGTCCAAAATGCAAGCACACCAATGTAATCTGTGCAGTACGCGTGGAAAGGCTTTGTGCTTCCCTTCCATAACATGCTTTCTTATCTTGCCCAAGATGATAGTATAGGAAATAAGTAATGTAAAGAAGGACCCAGAGATTACAGACCTATTGTTGGAGATGATCGGCAAGTCTATCACAAGGGTTTCTGTGCAATCAAGTTTCATGACCCGTGCGACATCACAGCAGAAATTATCTAGTAGAGTGGGTCCACAAAAGGGTGACTGAAAGATCAGTGCGATTTGGACACTAGAATGGACAAAGCCACCCAACCATGCCCCAGTCACTAGCCCTATGCAACCCCCTGGTTCATGATGGTCAAGTACCGTAATGGTTTATAGATGGTCACATACCAGTCATCTGCCATTACTATGACGAGGAAGACTGAGGTGCCTCCTGAGAAGTGGAAGAAAAATATCTGTATCAAGCCCCTGTGAAATGAGATGGTTTTGTGTGAGGACAGGAGGTCCCTCAACATCATGGGGACAGTCGCTGAGGACTTGAAGAGGTCCAGGAAGGCCAACTTGGTGAGCAAGAAGCATATGGAGGTGGCAGGTGCAAATGACTACAGAGGTGATAGTGAGGTTACCAAACCAGGCAGCAATGTAGACTATGAGGAAGGCCGGGAAGAGGAAGCACGGCAGTTCAGGGCTCTGACAGACGCCCACAAAGACAAATCCTTTCACTGTGTTAGTGAAGTTCTCCCGATTCATGCTGTGTTCTTAAAGTAGACCTGTAGGAATACATGAAATGAGGAGAGACCTGTACTTTCACACTTGTGGACACAAGTCGAGCAGTTCCCCAGCACCATGGGGTTGTTTGGTTCCTCCTCGCACAAAGATTGCCAGTTGAGCTGTATCGCTCCCATCTGTGCTTTCATCAACCCCCACGCTGTAAAACTGACGGGCATTGAGTCTTTTCATCAGTGAATCGGCAGTGTTTGATGCCATGTCGTCTACTCCTCTAGCAACCGTCTGATGTGAAAGGCTGGTTTTCTCCACCATTGACTGTTTCTTGGGGAATACCACAGATGTAAATGTGCCCAAGCAATCTTTCACACATTCTCCATCAGACAATGTTTTCCCCCTCTTAGCTATTGCCTCAGATATCAAGAAGTTCTTGGTCGCTGCCTCAGACTTCTGCCTCACAGCTTTGAAGAAAGACGGCTGCCCGTTCACGCTCTGTGTAGGAGAGTTAGACCAATCACTTCTACCCTGACCCACCAGGCTGTCACAGGTCTTTGCATGTTTTGTAGAATAATGTTGCTTCATGTTGTACTCCTTGCAGACAGCCACTTTCTCGTGGCAAATCAGACACAGGATGTTGCTGTTTTGTTCAAGAGCAAAAAAATCAGTGGTCCAACTACCTTTGAAAACTCGACATTCAGCATCAATGTTTCATTTCCTCTGATTCACCATCTTTTGAGTGTAGGGTAGGGCCTGTGGCCAATAGAACCAAAATTAATTTTAGTCATAGGAAAACTAGTTTGGCAGAGACAGGTGAAGTTAAAAACAACTCACCAGTTCAAAATCACCATTGTATTACTATGTAATAATACTGTGGTATCAATATGGACCCCCACCCATCAGGTGTAGTCATAATATGTAAGGTACAGCCTGACATGTGCAGGTGCTGCCATCATATGCCAAGTGCAGCTTCAAATGCCTCTCAGTAATGCCATCTAATGCCAGTTAATGCTTCATATGCATGGTAAAGTCCCCATATGTAAGATACATCCTCATGCGTGCAGGTGCTGCCATCATGTGCTCAAATGCCTCAGTAATGGCAGGCCCCAGCCCCAGGCAATGGACCCCAGCCAAAGGACCCCCGCGCCCACACTTACCTTTTGCTTGTGGCTCTGGCTCCCGGCACCAAAGACGCGCTCTCCAGTCACCGATGACCTGCGCTTTCACTGCCGGCTACTCCTCGTACCACACGCACCACGTTGGCAACGTGCCATCATGTGCTCAAATGCCTCAGTAATGGCAGGCCCCAGCCCCAGGCAATGGACCCCAGCCAAAGGACCCCCGCGCCCACACTTACCTTTTGCTTGTGGCTCTGGCTCCCGGCACCAAAGACGCGCTCTCCAGTCACCGATGACCTGCGCTTTCACTGCCGGCTACTCCTCGTACCACACGCACCACGTTGGCAACGTCCAGCCATTAGGAAGCTGCTGAGGGGCCGGGGGAGGGACAAGGGGTGGGAACGAAAGTAAAAGTGTTAAGTTTCATTTCCCGTCACAGCACCTCGGGCCTCAGAAAACTGCTTGGCAGGCCTCATGACACCCCGTGGGCCGTATGTTGGACAAGCCAGCCCTAACGCAGTACATCACAATCACTTTGATGTGGAGCAATGAATGGTGACTTAGTGAGGTTTCCAACAGACGGGGGCTGAAAATGCACCTATGCTGGCTGAAGTGAGAGACATGTATGTACAGAAAACTGAGTGAGCTATTAGGAAGCTGGTTTGTGCCACAGGATCCATTCTCTGCTTTGCTACAGAAATCTTGCTTAGCTTTAGTAAGTCAGCTAGGACCCACTGTTATAGGTCCTAACTGACTACAGGTCAGGTTCTTCAATGTGACTAAAAGCTTTTGAAAAAAATCTACTAAAGACTTATCTGCAGTCTAGGAATCTCAATATCTCTAATGACATAGTTGCTAGGACTTGTTTGCCTTTAGTTTTCAACATAGAAAAGTACTTCCTTATTTTTATATCTCACAAGAGTACAGATGGGCAGATGCACTAAATGTTGTGAAACACTCAGGCCCTATAGCTAGGGGGCTTCTAAGTCTTTCTTAGGCTGATCTTTAGCAATATTAAAGCTGAGGTGTTCACCCTGTCTAAGGCATACCATTAAAGTGAAGTGCATGTGGCATCTACATCCTCTGGTCAGCTTTGACAATTGTAACAAATGTGCTGTTTTCCAAGTCTGTGCTGGACTAGAACGTTTTTCCTTATTGCCATATATATGTGTCTGCACTTATTCAAAGGATGCTATTAGTGTGTCCTGCCTGAATCTGAGCCATTTTGCTAATAGTGGTATTACTGGTTTTTAAAACTAAATATCCATTAAACGTAAAATAATTCAAATGCAGAAACTATTGTAAGAGAGATTCCCAGACCTGCGTATTTGTCTGCATTTTCCCCACTGAGTTAAATGCATGTCCTTAATATTACGTTGAACATTTTTTCTTCGGCTATTCATGTTTTGCTCCTATTTCACAATTTTATATCAATATATTACAAAGCCCATTTATGAATAGATAAATAAGATTATCACTATTCCGACAAGAAGAAACTTAGTTGTGCACTAATATAGTTTATTACTACCCTAGCGCGTGCAGCAGGCTGTTGGCAGAACAGAAGATACATAGAGAACTCAGAAACCTAGAGTCCTAAACCACAACTCCATTCACTAGGTAATGGTGTCCTCTACCATTTTAAATATTATTATTAATAATACTAATAATAATAGTCAACCCCTTTAGTAGTACTGGCTCTGTGATTTCAGGGCTCGCTGCTTCTCCATGATGGCTGTCTGGTCTCAGAAATGTTCAGTGCTATCATAACATGCAAAGAGCCATCACAGTCACAAAGACACTCCTTTATCTTGCTTCTGATCCTCCCACAAACCATAACAACAGGATTACCTAGCTCCAGAAATCCCCCGGAGTGAAGTGGAGGAACCGAAGAAAGCTGTTGAGGACCAAAGAAGAGTCCAGTTCCAAAGGGAATAAATCACTTAGAAGATGGTTAATTGTGGAGTCAAGCAACTCCTGTGGCAAGTGTGTTGTGCACAGAGTTATTTGGCATGGAGAGGGTACAAACCATGGGCAGAATCCCATTAGCCTGAGACGTGGGAAACATGGCTTCCAGGCCCTGTAGCAAATCAAAAAGAAGGGGCAGTTCTTTAACTTGGGCGCTTTCATGAGCTCCCCGTTCCCTAAGCTTTTCTCCATTGTCGTGCTGCATAGGTACAAGACTTTGCACCTGGAGT
>NW_005844293.1:0-9331 GCF_000455745.1 Alligator sinensis | reverse complement strand
AATCAGGGACTGAAGCTTCGCACGGCCCTAGCAATAACCTAATGTCTGAATATTACTAAAAAATAAAGTAGACTAAGGACCAGATTGTCTTGCATATTTATTCAGTGGATGAGAAGAGGAAAGCACATACCCATATACATACTGCATACTGATATAAATATGCTATAGTGCATAGATATCCACCCAATACCAAATGCAGAAGCCTCTAAAATGGAATGCAATGATATTTGCACGTTATAGTTTAAGTGTCTGCTACCCTGACATTAGCTGCACCCAGGTAACACATAATTTAAAATATAGAACATACTTCAGTATGATGTCAGTAGGATGTTTATTCACATTAGCTCAGTTTCTGGGCAGAACCATAGACAGAATCCAGCTTGATGCTGACTTTTAGTCTGGTCAATGAGTTGACCTTCAATCCCTATTTTCTTTGATAGTACACCATTTTGGTGTCCCAAAAGTTGATATCTGGGATTTCTGCTTCTACCTTTTAACATTAACTGGTTAAATTTTGAACTCCTAAGACCCTGTAATAACCATGAATTAAATTTTTTTTCATACTGAACAAGTGAGCTTAAGAACTAGAATCCTCCCTAGGGAATCTTAAATCATAAGATTCTTACAAGTGTGTATTTTAGAAAGGGCCCATGAAGACAAATGACATTATAAAGTTATTTATGTAGTAAAACAGGTTAAAAGAATCAGAACCTCTTCTCTTGTTCATTTATTAAAATTTGTGTTACTAAATCCTTAAATATAAAAACAAACATATTTATAAAAAGGAGTGAAGAAAAAAGTTAACTCACACTGTTATACAGAATATATTACATGGGTGACTGGTGCTTCCTGAGACTGGGGGGGTCACAGTTTGTAGGTGGTAGCATCAGTGGTATTGGCATTGGGGTGGTGAGCAGTGACTGCCCACAGAAGCTGGCATTGTTGTTGGCAGCGCCGTGGTGAGTGGCAACCGCCTGCAGAAGCCAGCAGCGGCGGTGGGGGGATGGGGGGGTAAGCAGCGACTGCCCACAGAAGTTGGTGGTGGCGGGGGGGTGGGGAAGTTGAGTGGTGACCACCTGCCACCGACTTCTGTGCCCCACCCAGTGTCAGGAGGCACCAGTCATCCATGTTCAGTTCCCTCCACTGTCTTCTGTTACATGTGTGTCACTGTAAATGGAGGAATGGAAAATTCCTTCACAGGGCCAAAAGGAAGACAGCAAGAGGGAAGATGATTTTGTAGCTTAATTGTTCATGGTTCAGACACTCATTAGGGGTGGGGGGTGTCCTGTGGCCAGTCCCCACTCATAGGGCTGTTTGCATATTTCATACAATATAGTGATTAGGTGAAATGCATAAGCAATTCTTAGAGTAAGAGTTGGAACCCAAGGCTGAATTCTGCTTCTAGGTTGGTGCCCATATCACTAGGATACAGGGTCATGCTCCCTCTTGCTACATCTCTGTAATGAATTTTTATTTCTTTTTCTTCTAAGAGGAAGCACCACTATAGTTCCAACAGGAGGTCTGGCTGCTGTTCACCTCTACCATGTTTTAAAATAAAGTGATGGGCAGTGCTGAATTCGTTTTTGCAATCCTATGAGCATACATAAAATGTGCTTCAGAATATTGTCTTGTTCAAGCTTCTTAGAAAATTTAGGTGGAGGACTGGATGGAAATGGTTTGAGCCTTCAACATGACCCATGGCATGGAGCTACTCGGCCTTATCCAGACTGATGCATGTCCGGATATGTGTAGAAGAGAGCGGTAGGTTAAGATGGAAAACTGAGGTGCCAAAGGATTTTTAGCACCTTGAGGGTTTGGGGACTCGGATTTTATGATTGCAGTTTTGGATTTACACATTTAAAGTCGATCTCAATTAAGCATGGATATCACCTTCTGTCAACTGTTACTCTTGTGTTAGATTTCAAATTCCATTGGCTTACATACTTCAATGATATTATTAACGAGCATTCCCAGATATGAAAATATAGGAAAAAAAGTTAAGGTCATAAAAATGCCACTGTGCAGTCAGATTTTCATCTGCTCATAAGATCCGCAACTTGCTAAGGCTACCCTTAAATGCACTATACTTCAGTGTGTGTAAGGAGACTTTCAAGATTTTTTTTTTCTTAGATGATAATTCAGGAAGAGATTTTAAATATCTTGATGGCCTTTTAAAATAATGTATTGTGTTTTATTTCTACTATTTGTATATAAAATTGTACAGCAAAGTTTAGAATAAATTCAGTCTGCAGCCAGTTCTTGTTCACACAGAAAAAAATGAAAATATGTGTACTATGATTGGATGGAATGAAGGAAGTTGGAATTTATGTGTGACCACAAAGCCCTTGAAAGTTCCCATTAGCCTTTGTGTAGAAATGAGCTGACCTTACCACAGCACTTCTTGGAAAAGCAGGCTGAAACCCAAGGAGGAAAAGCAAAGTACTGTGGAAGATGTATGAAGGCTCCCTTGTGGGTGTTGAGAAGCTGCTTATATAATGTCTTCTCTTAACCTTGTTGTAGATTCTGCTCCTGAGACATCATAAACAAAATTGAAGCATGGACATAAAATATGATTTTGGCACAGCTGTAATTTCCATATTGAATGGAATCAACTCTGTTTTTGAATCTCAAATCACTCAGTACCATGTGTCATAACTTTGGCCTCTTTTGCTTCAGTTTTCATTCATTGATGTGTCTTTACTCCCCAGTTGCACCAAGAGTAAAGAAGAACAATGTGTTATCTATAGATAATGTTCAGTCACTTCACTACTTTGAGTCATTCTGGAATTAAAATAGAGCAAAGAGAAGTGACATCTAGTACCAATGGCAAGCTAGGGGATAAGTGAATGGTAGAAATGTGTCAGTATAATGCATTTTGAACACAGTGGTGACTTGTCATTCATGACCCAGTCTAGAGAGTAAAAATAGAAACAATTGTCTGAATTAGAAGAATTGGCTGAATTTTAATGTGGAAGCTGTATATTTAAGGGGAGAATTAAATGGATGAAACACTGGGCAATCATATTATTGAAGGAGATAGCAGACATCAAAGATTATCCCTTAACAACATTGGTTGCCATGCAATGAGGAGGATGAGAGGAATGTAATATTTTTAGAATAATTTTCTAATAGAGATTCTTTCACACGGGGTGATTTTAAAAAAAAATGTTCCATGTGTAAAACTCCTGGTTCCGGGATGAATCCTGCAACTACTAATGACATAGTGGTTTCTTTGACTGCGGGGGAGAGTTGGAAACAAAGGCAGTTGTTGAGAACCTTTAAGGAGTCATACAGCTTGATGTGCGGGTCAGTCTGAGAGCTTTGAAACATAATTGTTGGTAGAAAAAAAAGAGGTATTTCATGAGGGCAGCTGTGAAGAACTAGAGAAGGAATATCACCTTTCCTTATGCATATTTGACTTATAGTTTAATAGTTGTTAGGGGCTGGAAGGGACCTTACAGATCATTGGGTGGAGCCCCACTGCACTTGGGCAGGAAAGACTGCTGGGGTCAGATGACCCCAGCAAATGGGCATCAAGATAGATGCTTTTTGAAAATTGCCAGTATAGGTGACTGTACCACCTCTGCGGGGAGCCTGTTCTAAACCCTAAGTACTCAGTCCTTTTTTTTTGTGAAGGAAATTTGGGGAGAAAAAGATGTTTCCTGGAGAAATTCTTTGAGCAGTCTTTGTGGCCCCTTTATGTGGTGAAGAGTTTATAGCATCCATGAATCTATTGCAGAGGAGGCCAGAGCCAGAATGTCTGAAAGGCTTTTGGAGCTCATTAATATGGACGTTTTACTGTTATAACAAGTATCACAAGGTGTCACTGTTACTCACAGCCATGTCTCACTATTCAAGCAGATTTGAATCTTGGATGAAATCCTTTCCTGATTGTTAGTTCTAAGGTTCCACAGATAGAAAAGCCGTGCAGTGAGTTCATGCTGCACGTTAACATCTTTAGCTAAAGTAAATTCTTAGGGGCATAATAACATTTTGGAAGACAAACATTGGGACATTTGCTGAGATTTATGGGAGAGAATCATCTGAGTACTGTAGGCAACCGCCTCTACCAGCACCCAAAATGTGTGTGTACTAATCAAGAAAATTGCATGTAGAGTATTTCTACAAGACAGAATGCAGTTGTTTGCAGAAGTATCTTATATAGCTCTAAACAAGCCAGTTGAGAATAAGGATAATTTAGCTAGAGAAAAGGTTCAGGCTAGACATCAGGAGTCATTACTTTACAGTTAGGGCTGCCAGGCTCTGGAATGGGCTCCCAAGGAAGGTGGTACTCTTTCCTACCCTGGGGGTCTTCAAGAGAAGGCTGGACAGATATTTGGCTGGGATGATATGACTGTGGCACCCATTCCTGCCCAGGGCAGGGGGTCAGACCTGATGATCTGTTTAGGTCCCTTCTGGCCCCAAGCACTATGAAACTATGAAGCTTGGGCAGAGCATAGCCCTAACACAACTTTGCCCCTTCAGGTAGACCGACTACCTGCTTTTGAGGCTAGCTCAATTATTTCTGCATGGCATAGCACTGTGCACATTGTACACATGTATTTGGACTTATTCCTCTTCCTCTGGAAGAGTTCAGCAGTTCAACAGAAGGGTGAGTACAGATATTAGGAGCAGGACAGGGAGGGATGCTAGAGGAATGAGTATTACCCTCTCTAAGACTTCAAGAAGCCTTCCTATTCCTTAACCTTGAGTGGCCCTAATACCTTCAGGCCTGGTCAGGCCAGGATGGACTTTCAGTGTTCAGAACTAGGCCTTAACATACCCTTCATTTCTGTGTTAAACTTGTACCATATTAGAGAGGTAGCAAGAAAATGATTTCAGGCCTCTTAGTCATATAATATGGAGCCGTCCTTCAGTACATCAACTCTTGCCTTCAAAAGATATCAGTGTTGTATCATTTCATCACCTCATTAAATGCATGGTTTACTCTTGCAATTTATGCATTTTCTTACGTTAATAGTATTTGACTGTTGGAACCCCTGAAAAAAGGATTTAGGAAACAATATATTAATAAGAGCTGAATAGGAAATCGTTTTCCATCTGCAATTTTTCAGGGTTTTGAAAATGGTTTTCCTGTTCCATGGCTGGATACAGCAGATAGGGTTGGGGGGAGGAGGGGAGAGAAGTGAGAGGATTATAGAAAACCAAGACTGAGAGAGTCTCACAGGAATGAACAACAGTTAGGGCACCTGGAGAAGAGAACTGAATCTGAGGTGCCCTAATCAGTGGACTATGGGCTATTTGGGGATAAAAATCTTTCCTTTTAGATCTGTTCTACTTTGTGTAAAATAGTTCAATATTCCTGTAGTCAGGGATTGAGAGAGACTGAGTCTGTAGCTCAGTAGTTGTGGAAAATTAATCTGTAGTTGGAATCAGGCAAAGGAGGGATTTGTATCCAAATCCTAGGTACATACCGTAGCCAATAAGATAGTAGGTATTTTGATAAAGTAATAGAAACTGCTCAAGTGGATGACAAAGCAAGAGGTAATGGTTCCAGTCAGTTAGGAACTGCAAGGCAAAATGTACAGATCCCCAATGATGAGCCAGCCACACGTGCAGAGCAGTGGAAGATGCTGTTCTTCCAGATGCCTATAGAACTGTGAGTCGTTGTCCTCTCAACATGACAACTGCCATATTCTAAGTCACACATTTTTTCCCAATGGAGTAATTGAATACATTATTTAAAAATAATCACATCTGTAGCTTTGCAGAGATCTTAAGTGATAAACTTAGTGATGAGAGAACTGCCATTTTCTATAATGGTTAGTTAACAAAGCAACTACCAATGGCCTGTTTATATATTTTTATTTAATAAGCAGTAATATACATGTAGAAAAGACCTATTTCAAAGCTTCACTTATACAATTTTAAATAATTATTTAAAAATGTATATACATTGTTGGAATGGTGTATGTTTTTGAAGGCATTTGTATTTTATGGGAGACTCAGTTGTATCACTTCTGGATGACAGGCTGATTGGGTTGGGATAGGTTTCTTTCCCTGCCCTCGAGAAATGAGCATTTTGTGATAAAAAGCCATTTTGTTGAAAAATTTACAAGTCTGTCTAATGTTGGTGTTCAGGATTGTGGTAGGACTGCTGGCTTCTTGAAATATCTCCACCTTATTGTGGTACTTCAGTAAATCATCCTTCTGCTTGCTCTTATTGAGTGATGGATCCATTTTTTGTTTCTAGTGGATAATCATTCTTTAAACACGTTTATATCCTACACACACTATTTTTTATTCCACTTGTCTTATTTTAATAGCTGTATTCATCTGTAGCTAATCTGTTTACTTGTCTGAAGAATGAGGAATGCAACCTATTTCAAAGCATTAGGTCTGGGAGATCAATTGAATGCATATTTTACCTTCAGTTTTTGTCCAATACACTGACCGGCTATCTATCCTCGGTGGAGAAAATCTAGGAGATTTCTGGTGCCAGTTGTGATTTTCATACTAAACCAGTTAAAATGATCTGGTTTAAAGAAGTAGATTTATTTCCACCACTTTCTGCTCTGTCCATCTGTGAGTAGTAAGTTAATATTTGTACAGCTCCTTGATCACATAAAGTTCTGTGTAAGATCTGATTGCACATCACCATGATCTTCATAGAAAAATAAGGAGGTACAGTACTGTAAGCATAATCCTGGAAGAGAGCGAGCAGGGAGATACTGTTTTAGTAGCTAAAACAGTTGCAGTTAAAAATGATGCTTAGGGTGCAATGAAAGGGAACAATATTAAGGACTATATACCCTAATTTCATTTATTCTATTTTAGCATTACTATGATCCTTTTTAAAGAGGATCTTCTGTCTTCAAGTACCATTTTCTATATCTAACACTGCTACTTAGAGGAGGCAAAAGGGGGAAGTTAGATTGAGTTAAAAATAGCCACCTGACCTAAGGTAAGTAGGGATGAGAGGAGCTAGTGGGCTGTGGAGAGTGGGAGGATCAGGGAGCAAGCTGGCTCCAGGGCAGATTGTGGGGGGTCCATGGGAGATTGGGGGATAGGCAAGGTCTGTGAGAGGGTTGCTGGGGTCTAGAAGGATGTGGTGGCACTAGGAAGGCTCACAGAGTCTGCGAAGGGGACTTGTGGGAGATGGGGGGGGCTCTCCCCAACCCCCCTGGGATCAGGGTGTATTTTTAGCCCCTCCTCCCCCCAAGACAAACAACCACTCTCCCAGTGAACCTATGCCCCTCACCTCATGCATGCCCACACCAGGACTTACTTCCTCAACTCTTGGCATTAGCAAATGCTGATAAAATGGGTACTGGGAGCAGCTTGCAGGATGGGTAGAGTTTGGTGGGCGCAGGAGGGGGAGGCTGGCTGGTCCATGGAGTGGGCATTTGGGGCTGGGGGGTGGTAAAACTATCCTTGTATCAGGAGGGGGTGTAGGAAAAGCACAGTCCCAGGCCTGGCACCAGTATTTATAGCTGTGCTGGGAACTGTACAGAAGCTCAGGACAGTTAGATAGGTCTAAAAATAGCCAACCCAATCTAAGGTATGTTACCTTGGAGGCAGTGTTAACTTAAATGAGGTTGGACATTTTTAGACCAATCTAACCTTCCTGGAACTTCTGTACAGTTTTCCTTTAGATCAACTTAACTAGGAATCTAAGTGTAAGATGGCCATTTTTCATGTAATCTAACTTTCCCCTAACCTCCCTGAATGTTTGTATGCACCCTGTATAGCAATAAATTGTATTGGCATCATTCATTACATGGCATTTATTTAGGTCCCCAAAAAGTTTTAAAGGGGAAAATGTTAACTTCAGCTCATTTGAAACAAACAAAAAACTTCGGAACAGTTCTTAATGAAGCCTGCAGTTTTAGAATTTGGCCCTGTGCCTATGGACAAAGCAATCTTAGGGCCCCTTTAGCCATGCAGGTAAAGGCATGATAGGTTCTGATGAACAATACATACAATCATGCTTCCTGCCTTGCCACAGATGCATGGCAAAGATTGTGATTGTGGGATTGCTAATTAGATCCCATCATGCCTTATTGTGGTTGCAGGGGGGACTGGGATTATGATTTGGAGCTCCAACTGTACTGGTAAGTAGAAACTCCTGTGACTCATGGATCTCCTGTGACTGAGGCTCCTCCTCAGCTGATGGATCTGCAGGGAGGGAGTCACAGGCTAAAAACAGCCTGGTCACGGTGGGGTTAGCACAGCACCAGGGCTGGGATAAGTGGCTCGGCTTTCCCAGCCTTGGGGCTGCACTGCAAATACATACTGGTAACCAGGAGCAGCAAACAGCTGCACAGACTGCTCCTGGCAACAGCAAACTGCTACACTAGTTGCTCCCAGATTAGGTCTAGGTGGCTTAAAGCTGCTGTCACAGGGCACTGCAATGTGCCTGCTCCTTTAAGAGGACAAACAGCCTGAGAATCGGCCTGCAGGTGCCAGGGAGAAGCTAATGAGAGACTCACCTGACTGGAAAAGGGGTCAGGCTGGAGCTATATAAGCCCAGCGCCTGCATAGGTCACATAGTATCTCCCCCAGCAGCTACAAGATGAGGAGCTCCTGTCAGCAGGGCTCCTAAAGCAGGGACCTGGATTGAGCTAAACAACTCTGCAGGCCTGGTAACTGAGGCAGGTTTCCTGAGCAGAGTAAGACTGCTTTGCAGGCAAGTAGTTTTTGTTTTATGTTGGCCCCTAGAGGGTTTGAGGGGCCAACCAGTGGTCCATATGCCCAGGGAAGGGCTGAACCCAGACCAGAGGGTCTGAGAGTCAAGGGAGCTGAGTATATAGGCTTGGGTATAGCCCCAGGCTGGGAGGTATACAAGCTGGAAGGGAAGGAAGTCTTGCTGTCTTAAAGGGGCAGAGGGTGGCTTCCACTGTATGTGCTTTTGTTATAGCCCAGGGGCTTATGCCTATGTTAACATTTAATCTGGTGGTTTGGGTTGGGACTAGAAGGGGGCAGTTACGGAGGTCCCGTTAGTGCCCAAAAAGGCACATGATCACCTTGAGCCCTGTCAGGGGCAGGTTCAAGGCTTGAGTCTCTGTTGAACCCAGAGTGGGCACAGAGCTACATTAGGGACACAGGGGCCAGGGGCCCAGTGCCAGAGGGTTGCAGTCACACAGGGGCCAGGGGCCTGTTGACTGAAGGGACAAACATGAGCTAGAGCCCCAGAGTCAGGTCTGACATAGTGGGCCTAGGGTAAAAGGCCTAGAGAGATAAAAGGGGCAGAGGCTGAGGAGGCCAAGTCCCCAACAGAGGGAATGTTATTGTAATATCCATGAGGCATGGGGGTGTGGTGTTGGGGAGTATTTGGAACCACACAATTAGCCTATAAGGCTTGAGGTGC
>NW_005844292.1:8877-9369 GCF_000455745.1 Alligator sinensis | reverse complement strand
GCAGCGGAGTCTGCCAGAGCATTCCCATGTGCAAAACAGCTCCTACATCTGAAGGAGTAGGCAACAGGGAGGCAGAGTTTAAAACAGGGCATCTAGTTAAAGTAATATTTCCAGCAGAACGAAGCAAAATTTCATACTTAGTCAATCTAGCATTTGAAAGGTGTTGAGTTTTAGTTTTTAGTAAAAGGCCTGCTACAGCGCGTGGGACAGCAACAGTAAGGGGAGAACCTAATACAAGGGTACAGGACAGTTCAACAGTAATAGCAGCTGCAGCTACAGCATGAAGACATGGAGGAAGTCCGGCTGCAACTGGGTCAAGAGCAGAGATATAATAAGCAATGGGACAGTGTTTGTCTCCATGTGCTTGAGTGAGCTCAGCAAGTGCAAATCCATCTTTTTCATGACAAAAAAGAATAAAGGGTTTAGTATAATCGGGAAGGCCTTGAGCAGGAGTTTGCGACAGAGCTTGTTTAATAGAGGCAAAAGCGGCTT
>NW_005844292.1:7874-8846 GCF_000455745.1 Alligator sinensis | reverse complement strand
TTAACAAGAGTCAGGTTTTGCAGTGGCTTGACTATAGAGGCATAGCCAAGTATCCACTGGTGGCAGTAGCCAGCCATGCCTAGGAAAGTATGCATTTGGGACACAGTAGTTGGTCTAGGGATTTTAAGAATAGCTTCTATCCTGGAAGAAGAAAGCAGTCATTCTCCAGTGGAAATATCATGACCCAAATAGTGGACATGAGGGAGACAAAGCTGTAGCTTTTCTTTAGATTCCTTATGGCCTTTTAGGGCAAGAGAGGTGAGTAGAGTTAAAGAATCAGCTTTACAGGCTTTAAGGGAGGTAGATGCTAAGAGCAGATCATCAATGTACTGCACAAGCACAGAATTTTCTTTAAATATTATGTCATCTAAATGCTTCATCAGAATTCTTAGCCTTGGGGCAATTGAGTCCAGGTATACTGAAGTCCCTGATAGCCAGTTTCTCTTTGCATTCACCTATCGGGGTGTATAGGGATAGAGAAAAATGCAGAACACAAGTCAACAACAGTAAAATAACAGGCATTAGGAGGAATACAGGACAAGATAGTGGCTGGATTTGGTAGAAGAGGAAAAGTAGGTAAAACTGCAGAATTTACTGCACGGAGGTCTTGTACAAAGCAATAGGTATTCTTTCCAGGTTTCTTTATAGGAAGAATAGGTGTATTACAAGGGCTCTTAGTCAGGACAATGATACCTTGCTTCAAAAGAGCCGTTATAACAGGGCGTATCCCTTCTTCGACTTCTGGGCGTAAAGGGTATTGAGCAACTTTAGGTAACGGTTTAGCTGGGTTTAATCTAATTTTTACAGGCTGGGCAGTATGGATTTGCCCTACTTCATTAGCATTTTGGGACCAGAGAGACGGAGGGACAGCCTTTAGGATTTCCTCTTGTAACACAGAAAGATTAGGGGACTCAGGCTCAGGAGGTGAGCTAGCTAGGTTAGCAAGTACAGCCATTTCATTAACACAGGGAA
>NW_005844292.1:7216-7752 GCF_000455745.1 Alligator sinensis | reverse complement strand
TGATCAGAAACAGGGCCAAGAGAAACATGTAAGGGTTGGGAAACAGGATGAGGAACTATCTGATTTGAAATTCCTACAGTGTTTACAACAGCAGAAGAGAGGGGAGTTGTAGAAAATTCTTCAGCTTGGAGAGTAGAGCGACTTGCGCCAGTGTTTACTAAACATTTTGTAGGAGTGCCACTTATTAAACAGGAAACGAAGGGATCCTCTTGATTAAGTGAGAGAAGCAGGGCTGTGATGATGTTATCATTCCTCAGGCTGTCCTAACAGGAGGCTCCTTGATTCGGGAAGAAAAATTGAGTGAGGGGAGGTGGTGGCTGGTTAAACGTCATCCCCGGCTTGCCAGGCCGGTGAGGACATTGAGCCTTCCAGTGTCCTGGTTGGCCACAACAATAACAACTGTCATTATTTTGGGACTGAAATTCTCCTTGTCCCATCCCACGACCACGTCCCCAGCCTCTGAATTGTCCTCGATAGAAACCTCGGCTTCTACGTCTGCCTAAAGTTTGTATTTGTAAAGACATTAGCTTAGTTTC
>NW_005844292.1:0-6858 GCF_000455745.1 Alligator sinensis | reverse complement strand
GGGGTCTTGAGGAGGCCAATTAGCCTGTGCGATGAGGCGGTTACGGACCTTGGAGGGCAGAACACTTCTCATTAATTGGTTTAAATCCACCCATGTTGGCTCATAACAATTGATAACAGTTTCCAATTCCTCTCTAAAATTCTGGGGTTCTTCCCTGATATTGGGGAACTGCTTAACAAGGTTTAGGAGATCTCCTAGGATCCAGGGGGCATGGACTGTAACTGTAATTTCCCCATTTGGAACCTGCCCTGGGAGTTGGTGTAAAGGCATAAGATGAGTCTTTTTCATTTTTAAAGGTGGGACTGGACCATATTGGGTGCCAGACCTTAAATAAGAGGAAGTTGAGGCTTCAGGAGACAGATGCCATATCTCCAGTGGCCGCGGGCATGCCCCAGGGGCAGGTGATGGTTGTTGAGTGATGGTTTCCTGATGGGGTGGGCTGATTTCGCAGGAAGAATCTATTTGGTTATTTTGAACTTCTTCGGGTTCAGATTGTGCCTGGGACTGGTATGGGGGTGGCACACTAAAAAAATCAATTATGTCTTCTACAGATTTATTCTCAGTCAACTGTGGATAAAGTTGTGTTGGTGCTGATGATGCTGTTGATGGGGGATCCCCTATTGGTGCATTTTTCTGTTTTAATTCCTTTATCTACAATTTTAGTTTTTCTTGGGAGTCCTTAAGGCTCTGAACTTGAGATTCTTGACGTCTTTTGGAAGCTTCTGCTTACTGCCTCTTGACTCAAGGGCTCCTCGGAGACGAAAGATTTTACTTAAATCAAATGTTCCCTCCAGGGGAAACTGCAAGCTAGAATCATCTCTGGTATACCAATTCCATTTGTCTAGAAACTTACAACTTTTACGGCCATAGTGTGTGTACATGTACAATGCTGGAGTCCCTTTAGGCGGAGCCAGTACGTCTTTAGACCCTCCGTTCCCCATGTCTTTAAGCTCAACTCACACAGGTGTTTCACACAGGAGAGGCTTATTGAGGGTGTCTGGTCAGGTCGTGAGATTTGCTAGTGGCACAGGAATGCTGTGGTTAACATCCAAAGACAAGATTCACAGCACCAGTGCACAATGCAGTTACTCACTGTTAGACACGGCTCATTCATGAGAGTGGGGGTAGGGAAAATTCATCACACAACCCTGATCTCCTTCAGTCAAAGAGTTTCCACCTTGCACATTTGCTTACGAAGAGCACTCAGAACAAGTCTGGCGTCCTCAGGGCAGCTGCACAAGGTTTCCACTCCTAGCTTCAGAAAGACCTCACAGCAAAAACACTGTGTTTTGGGAACAGTTATCAGCTTCTGGTTCGAGGGAAAAGAGCAGGTGAACATCTGCACACAGAGCTTAATATATCAAGACAAAACAAGGCATGAAGGTTTTTTCTTATCTTAGAACATTTTGAAACACATAGCATCAGCATCTTTTTCTCTTCTCTTTCTCTCTCTTTCTCTCTCCTCTTAGTCAAGTAAGAGGCCTGGTTAAACTTCTTTCCACAGTACCATGCTGGCATAATGAAAAAAGGTGCTTTCCTAACTTTCCTCAATAAAGGGTTTCCTTTTTCCAGCCTGCTATGGCTGCAATGTGTGTTCTCTCTCTGTACATTTACTCATGTTTGATTTTTCCCAATATTTTCCCCTCCTGTTCCAAGGCCCCTTGGACAGAACATGGTGATTCAACCATCTTCAGTGAAACTCTCCTGCACAGTGAGAAATGGGAACAGCATCAGTGGCTACTCTGTACCCAGGTAACAGCAGAAACCAGGGAATCTCCCTCGGTACCTCCTGAATTACTCCACAGAGTCCAGCAAAGACCAGGACTCTGGGATCTCCACTCCCTTCTCTGCTTCCAAAGACACATCCAATAACACCAGCTGACCATCACTTAGGACCTTGCAGAGGACAAGGCAGATTATTGCTGTGCTACATGGCACAAGAGCACTTGTCAGTGGCAGCCACAGGGAAGTCAGACCAACCCCTCCTCTGCCCTCAAAGCCTGGAGGGAGCTGTGCCGACAGCAGGAACACATCACATGCAGGAACACGTCTGTGTGTGTGACTTCTCCCTCTGCAAGGGAATGACCTGTTACCTGTCACCCTCTCTCGGTAGAGCAGAGGCAGCTCTTCCCTCCTTTTCCTCCGCTTTCCCTCAATGCTCTCTCTCTGTCAGGTTTGGGGATGTGAGTGGTTCTTTGCCCTCCTCATCCTCTACTGCTTTCATGGGAAGAAGATAACATATCTCCCCTAGCTCCTGTCACACCTTCTGAAAAGACCTGTGTCCCACACACGAACCTCCCTCCTTCTGGATGGGGCACTCTGCAAAGCATGGATGAAGAGTGGGCAGCGGCCAGGACAGAGCCAAGGAGCAGGTGTATCAGGTCCAGTTGCTGCCTCTGGTGACATTGCCCCTGCTCCCTGGTTGCAGCTGCCTTTCACATGCCCAGGAGCAGAGGGCCCTGGAGAGGGGCTGGCTGCAGAAATCCCCATGTCCCTGTGTCCAGTCAGAGGCTAGGGGCCAGAGGATGTCAGGACAGCACCTTGCTTTGAAGCCCCAAGTGAAAACCATCCCCTGCCCATGGGAACAAACTCCATGCACTGAGTGTCTGAGTCCTTCGAGGCACTAACTCTTTGGGATGAGCTTGACTTTGAGATGAATATACGGGTGGTGGGGTGTTGTCTCTGCCATCCTCATTCTCCACTTCATCCATGGGGACAAGGGGGCATAACTTCCCTGGGGCTCCCTTCTCACCTTAA
Source organism: Alligator sinensis (assembly GCF_000455745.1). NCBI lineage: Eukaryota > Metazoa > Chordata > Crocodylia > Alligatoridae > Alligator > Alligator sinensis. The sequence continues at coordinate 4,101 of NW_005844292.1, read as the reverse complement.
GAGAAGACCTGTGTGCCCCACACCAACCTCCCTCCTTCTGGATGGGCCCTCTGCCCGGCCTGGCTGAGGAGTGGGCAGCGCCCAGGACAGAGTGACCAAGGGCGTCCTCTCCTTATACAGTGGGTCTTTATGCAGTGAGATCCTTTCTTGCAGACTGATCCCTGCATGCACGTGGCTCCTCCCTTGTGCCCACAGGGGCCAATCAAATAGGAGCACATTAGCAACAATGCCCCACTTCATTGCTCCCCTCCCCTCCCCTCCACTTTCCCACACTGACTATATAAGAGGCAGGAATGGGAAGGCATTTTCAGTGGGTTTGTCCCTCTCTCTCTTGCAAGGGTTGGTGATCTCCTTGCCATGCTGTGGGCTCCCCTCCTTGTCCTGCTGGGGACGTGGTGCACAGGTGAGAGTAGGGAAAGGGGATAATTACACAGAGAAGTGGCTGCTGAAGCCAGTTCCCCAAACACAGGACCAGCAGGAGGGGAGCCCTGGGCGGATGTGACAGGGATCTGCATGTTGTTTTCCAGGTGCCAGATCACAGTCTGTGCTCACTCAGCCGCCCGCAGAGTCAGTGTCCCCAGGAAACACTGTGAAACTCTCCTGCGCCATGAGCAGTGGGAACAGCATCAGTGTCTACTATGTGAATTGGTACCAGCAGAAACCTGGGACCCCCCCTCGGCAGCTGCTGTATTACAAGTCGGATTCTGACAAGTACCAGGGCTCCGGGGTCCCCGCTCGCTTCTCTGCTTCCAAAGACACGTCCAGTAACACTGGCTACCTGACCATCGCCGGGGTCCTCGCAGAGGACGAGGCTGACTATTACTGTGCTGTGTGGCAAAATAATGCTTGTCACAGTGACACAGCCACAGGGGAAGTGAGACAAAAACCTCCTCTGCCCTCCCTCAGCCAGGGCTCTAAGGAAGCCAGCAAGGAGCCGTACCAAGGGCAGCAAGTGCCTGTGGAAACACGCCATGAAGTCTTACAGGGCCCTCATGCTCATTATATCTGATACTATACGCTGACACTCCAGCATCCCTGACCGAGTCTTGGGTTTCAACTCCAGTAACACAGCTACGCTGCCCATTGCTGGACTCCAAGCCCAGGATGAGGCATTTCATTACTACCAGATGTGGGACAGCAGAACTTTCCACAGTGGCACTGTGCAATGGGGACGTGGGACCCAAACCTTCTCCTGTCATACCCGATCCTTACAATTTATTTTTACAGTGGCCTGAGAGCCAGGCCGCCATCCACTCTAATATACTAAGAGACTAGTCTTTGGTTAGTAGATACTGGAGAGCTCCCCTCTAGTCATTCAAAATATATCACCCAGACATTTCACTATTGATCTTCCATGAAACCAACTGTGCCTTTCACTGGCAAATGCTTCTCATAGTGCCTCTGACCGGCTGCTTCCCATATGGTCACCAGAGGCAGCAGAAATGTCCCCAGCCCAGAGTTCAGAGTCCTCCCACCTTTTCCCTTCCAGTCTTAGCAGTGTCTAGGTTGCAAAGCTCACTCAGTGCAAACGCCATACTCCATAGTACAGCTCAGCTGTGCGATTGTCCTTTATGTTTCGATAACCTACAAACCTTGTTCACTCTGCTTAGCTTCTCCTCTGCACTATACTCAGTGTCATCAATATATTTAATAGTTCTGCATTATTTCCCCTCAGTCTGAATCACCTTGAATGCTCTGTGGGTTAGAGCTCAAGATGAGGAGTCCAATATAATCTGCTCAGCACCAGACCCTTGCTTCCCCAGCACAGCGTGCATTAAGGCAGGATGCAAACTGCCCCCAGCCCGGCTACCTCAGAAATACGTGGTTTCATGCCAGGGTCACTCACAGAGCCAGATTAGAGCAGCAGATCCAGCAGAGATCTGGGGTCCTGCAGAACAGGCACAGAACAACACCCCCAGTCGCAATCCTCCGGGCAGACCTGCATGAAAACACCTGGGTACAGAACGGTTTCTCAGCTTGCTCTTGCTCCAGCTGCCATCTGCAGGGAACGCAAGGGGTGCGTGCACTCAGAGCATGGTGCACAGGGCATGAATGCACTCAAAACTGCACGTGTCACAGCGGCTTCCCTTCCCTGACCACTTTGTGCCAAGCACCCAGGCTGGGCCGTGCTGCCCTAGAGCCCGGACCCTTAGTGCTCGGCAGCCCTTGCACGTGCAGAAGCAGCAGGATTCACTGAAATGGGCAGTTAGCACTCTGCTTAACCCTGTGAGTGCCCTTGCTCTTTTTATCTCTGTGGAGCCGTCACACCTCAGTTCATCGCACGTTACGCAGTACGATGTAGAGATGCTCCTTGCTGGAAAAGGCGGATCTGTTCTATGATGTGATGTGACCACTCCTAGCATGGATCATCCTGCTTGACCATGTGGATGTTCACAGTCTAAAGGTGATTAATGCATGCTGAGTGTGCAGGCGTCGTAGCCCTTTGGAAATCAGGCTTCAGTTATAATAACAATGCCAAGTCCTTTCAGCAGGTGGAGGCAGGGCCTGAATAAGGGGAAGACAAACTAGGCATATGCCTAGGGCCCTGAGCTCCTGGGGGTCTGGTCCTTCCCTCTGTGCAGGCTCTGTCGCAAATGGCCCTGTCCACCTCCTTTCCCTTCCCTTCCCTTCCCCTCTGCCAGCTGCTTCCTAGCATCAGCTCCATGCCCCGCACCCTATGGGTGGCAGCACCACTTTGGGGAGGGGTCTCGTCCAGCCGGGAGCCCACAAGTTGTTTGCCTAGGACCCACTAAAGTGTCAAACCGGCCCTGGGTGGGAGCGGGCCCCACCGCAGACTGTACGGGGCTGTGACAGGCTGCGGTGTTGGGGAAAGGGAAGGTGAGCATTGTTGTCTGTCTCGGACAGACCAGCCAGGCTGGCACGACGTTAGCTCCTACTGACAGAGCCATTTCCTGTCTTGCGCAGCCAGAGCTGCCCTGATGCCTGGGCAGAGCAAAGAGGATATTGTGCCATGTGTGGGCTGCAGGGACTCAGCTATAACATCCCTGCAACCCCCACATCTGACTTGTTCTGTACCGGAATAATCTCACCTGCACAATACACTGAACCATTGCACAGGAGCATGTCACCTCAAAGCACCAAGCGGATGAGTGTTCCCCGCACTCCTGGGAGGTGGAGAAGGAAGAGGCACTGCTCCTCGCTGCTCACATGGGAACCTAAGAGGGGATCAACCAGCGCTAGGTCTGCGGTAAATGTTCCCAGCTCAAGGCCAGTCCCCAGTTCCTTGGAGAAATCCCCACCCAGCCCAGAGCTGGCTGGGAGCTGCGCCAGAAGTGAGACAGTGCCTGGCCAGCCCTGTGCTCCCTGCCAGCCCCCACACTAATATCCCAAGGGAGTCTGGGTCTACCCCTGGCTGCTGCACGAGACAAGAACAGGGAGTGCATGTAGATGTGCTCCTAGGGAATGCTTACTGCATAGTAAACTACTGTGCAGGCAGCCTTTTTGCATTCATAGCCCATGGAGACATGCCCAGCAAGAAGCTCATTCTGGAGGTAGGGAATGGGGGAGGAGGGGGGGCATTGCTGGTATCACACGGAGATATTGCAGTGCAGCTGCCTCCTGGGAGGGGTGGTTTGCTCATCTCAGATTTTACTAATCCTTGTCCAGGCCAGTGCAAGAGCCTGTGTCACCCCAACTAGTACTGTGGGGGATGTAGGATGTGACTTAGGGAGCCCAGCAATGCAAAGCAGCACAGCGACAGGGTTACTGGCAGCAGCTGTTCACTGCTGATGCCAACAACTGTTTGGGACAGTCAGGAGCAACCAGAGCTGCACAAATCTCAGCCCTGGTGTAGACACGGTCAAATTTCCAAATGGCTGAACAGGTTTGAAAAGCAGGTTTTGATTGTAATACCCCTTTTTCCCACTGGAGGGGCCTTTTGACTGCACTTAGCTGCTGAGACACTTGCTACCTACCCTCCAGCCAGCTCCAGCTCCCACCACAGCCCCGGGTAGTCGGCTACCAGCGATGGAGTTTCCTTGTGGGCAACAAGAGTTGGGGTTAAGCTCTGCCAAGGAAAACAGCTGGGTCTGAGCTCCAATAGGATGTGGTGTGTGTGGCAGGCCAGTAGGGGGCGCTCCT
>NW_005844291.1:6155-9372 GCF_000455745.1 Alligator sinensis | reverse complement strand
ACTGGGACACAGTTATTGGGGCTCATCTCCAGCCTTATGCCCGTGGAGGTCTGTTAGCAAGAGCTGTGCGAAGTTGAGTCTTCCTTCTGCCACTTCTTTGTCACACTGAAGCCTCCACCATGCTTAGTCCGAGGCCAGTCCAGGAGACGAGCAGGGCTTCCCCTGTGCCAGCAGCACCAGGGCTAACCTGTGCACTCTCTTCCCCACCCGCAGGTGCTGGGACCCTGAGCAGAGCGGAGCAGCAGCCTCCTGAGGCGGGGCCTGGGAACCTGGAGCTGCAGAGGACTTCCCCAGGGAGACCGGAGGAGAGGAGCTCCCTGACACATGAGCCGGGCCAAGTGCAAAGAAGAGGGGGCAGGACAGGCCTCCAAAGCAGGAGGAGAGCTCGGAGGTGAGCAGGGCACCCGGTTGAGTCGTGGGTGGGAGAAGACCTGGGGCAGAGCCCAGGAGGTGCCAGGGTTGCAGTAAGGAATCTGGGGAGTGGAGAGTCCTGAAGAGAGACAAGCCTGTGGTGATGGAGCTGCAAACACACCAAGCTGCATTAGCAGGGTCTTCCTCCCAAGTGCAGGGAGCCAGGGGTGCTGGCATGGGAAGGCCTGGTCAGGGCGCATGGAGCTGGGGCTCCCTGACAGTAAAAGTGGTGCCCAGGCTGCCTCCAGGGGCTGAGGAAACAATGTGCTGAGCTGCGCTAAGGCCGACACCTGAGCTCCTGTGTCCACAGCTGCATCCACAGCACAGCTCAGCTGAATCCTGGGGAATTTTGCACCCCTACATGTCCTGGCTCAGCCTGCGACTAGTTGTAGCACAGAGTGATTGCCAGCCAGGGCTGTGGGGGCTGGAGGCAGGTGGGACCGGAGACACGGATGGTGTAACGCTTGTGACTGCAGCTCCTGGAGGTGTTTGAGGATGTGGCCGTGTATTTCTCACAGAAGGAGTGGGAGCTGCTGGAAGATGACGACAAGGTGCTTTACCGGGACCAGATGCTGAAGAATTACCAAGCCCTCGTTTCCCGGGGTAAGGCTCTGGTTCTTGCTTCTCCTGTACGAGCTCTGAAGTTTATTGTCTTCTCCCTGTGTTTCAGCAGTCTTGTCCTCATGCACTTTTCAGGCTGGGGTTTTAATTTCCCTTCCTCCCCACTGCTCTGCCAGTGATCATGCCTGTCTCACATTTCATAGTGATTCATCCTCCTTCATTTGATCCAGGCGCCTTCACTTGAGTCTTCCCCACTATTGTAACTCCTGGTGCTTCTGTACGCATCTGTTTCTGGGAAACATGATCTCCCTTTGCCCTCTCAGCGTGTTCATACCAACTCCAGTTCCTTGTACATCAGTGCACTAAGAGCTGTTTCCAGGTGTAACCCGTGTGGTACTCCAAAAGGTACCCCCACTCCAATTGAAGGGATCAGAGCAGGTGCACAAGCGCTGTGGGAGGTGTAGGGATTCTCCTCCCCCTATAGAGCAGAGCCAGACCACCACTGGGGACTTAACCATATACCTTTTAATGAGGGAACATAACAGGCATCAGGGGGGTATAGTGGACACTACAATGCCCCAAAGGGCAGGATTCAACAAAGGTTAGACACTTACAATCATTGGCAAAAGACAGGGTTAACAAAATATAAAACACAAACAGCAGCGCAAACAATACTGGTTGGGGTAATATAAAAAGGCACAAAATATAAAATATCAAAGGACAAAGAAATATAGGGCCTGGGTCACCTGGAGAGGGAGAGAGGAGGGAAAACACAATGCCTCCTGTCTACTGCAAGAAGAATTTCTCTTTGTCACCAAAGCTGGGACTTGAACTCAGATCCCCCACATGGTAGGCAAGAACACTGCTACACAGCCACCACTGCTAGCAGGGCTTCAGCCTGCTAGGGATCTTGACCTTCCTGGAGCGCCAGCCTCACCTTGAGCAGCCTGGCCTCTGATTGGAGGACCTGGAAGCCAAGCTGGGACCCCTCAGGTCGCTGCTCAGATCCTCCTGCTGGCCGCAGCCTCTTTCTTGTAGGGGATCGCGGAGCCTCTCCTGCCGGCCACACGCTGCGCTGCTGAGGGTCCCGCTGCTGCCTGCAGGTCCTGCTCCTTCAGGCTCTTCTGGGGCAACTACTTCCGCCCCGCTGGCTCAGCTCTTTCCCGCTCTTCAAAGCTCCTTCCTCATAGTCCCTCGCTGCTCTCCCCCTGAGTCAGCCGTGCTGCCCCCTTTATCCCCCTCCAGGTGACCCAAGGGGCCAATCAGGGGACATGAGGGGTGAATCGCTGGGCCTGATTGGTGAGGAAAGGGAATCCCAAGTCCTCCAATCATCTTTTGCCCTTTCAAAACCCCTGGGCTAGGTCACTGCCAGCTAGCCCCTCACACAGGGAATGGTTCTCATTTCCTCCCTCTCTTGCCTAGCGTGTCCTGTCCAAACACATTCATCAATCCAGTGTGCTCCGTTCTGTGATACCTAAATTCCCTTTCTCCTCCTTTGGTTATGACTGAGAAAAAGCTAACAGAAGTCTTATCCACCTCTGGTGCTACAACACATGGATGATGCATTTCTACATGTCCGTCTCTTGGGATATATGTACAGATGATGGATCCTAGGTATTTCTGTCATGGGGTCACTAAAAGCTTCTGTCGACCGTCCTCCCTAACATCTTCATCTCCATAGACCAGAGACTTTGGGTTCGCTGTGTTTACGTTAAGACCTGTGCCCTTGAGCTCACTGCCAGTCTCAGATGTTTTCTTCCTCTCCTCCTCAAATCCCTCTGCAGATCACAAGCCCATCACTGATAAGAAGAAGTGGGCTATGTGCAGGGCCTAGTACAAATCAGTCTTTGTTACCAGAGGATCTCTAATACAGGGCCTCTTTTTGGCGTGTGCATAGTGTCAAGGTACTTTACTTTTGATGAGGCCAGTTGTCTTTTCTGATGCTTTCTTTCCCTTCCATTTCCCACCAGAGCATTTCCATAAGGAAGAGATCAAATGATTTCTCTAGCACAGCAGAGACCGTCCAAACTGGGCTTCCGCATGCTGTGCCACGTGTGTCTTTCTGCCGCCTTTTGTCCAGATCCAACTTTGTGTTCCTGGGAAAGCCTGCAGTATGTGCCAACCTGTGCACTCATCTCCCTCCTAGGTTAATTCTTCCATTGGAGGGCTTGATTGCTCAGTTGTTGCTGCAGTTATTATAAAGTGATGACTTTGGTACTTTGACAAGAGTAAAAGCTTTATCTTT
>NW_005844291.1:5312-5842 GCF_000455745.1 Alligator sinensis | reverse complement strand
CCGCCGCATCCAGCGAGGAGAGGTGGAGCTGTGGGTCTGTGATGATGAAGATGGTGGGGAAACCTCAAGGTTGGAGGACCTGCTGCCAGGTGAGTGTGGCTGTGCCCTCCCCTGACTCTCCTTTCAGAAATGCTCCATGCCCAGCATGCCAGGGGCACCTGGAAACTGCAGACCTGCTCTGTGCTGCCATTCCCGGATGCTGACCTCAAATACAGTACATGATGCTGCAGTGTTTTAAGGCAGGTGTTGTTCCCCGTCTGATATTCACTGATGTGAAGACAAGCAATGTTCTCTGCTAGGGGACAATCAAGTTTCCTGTCTTCATTTTTTTTTTTTTTTTTAAATGTTTAGATGTGGTTTCCCTGGGATGCCATGATCTTAATATCCCGTGTTCACTCAGTAATGCAGGAACTCATTTCCCAAGGTAGTCATATCTCTCCCACCCTCTCCCAGGCCATGATGGGATTGGTAGTCCCCCATGGACATCAGCCTGGTATGCAGAGGCTCTGTAGTCGTTACTTGTAGACACA
>NW_005844291.1:4651-4974 GCF_000455745.1 Alligator sinensis | reverse complement strand
CCTCTCAGAAGAGAGAGCCACAGCTTTAAGTCTTCTTCCTCCACGGCCTGGTAGAGCATGAAGCCTTTCAGGCACTGTCCTAATGCACGTGTCCCACGTGTGCTTTTCCCAGCAGGGCCTGAGGTGATGGGGCCGAGACCTGGGCCATGAACTCTGAGAGTCTTGTTTTCAACTCCAGCGAGTAGGGCACATTGGCTTAGCACAGTGACTTGCCCCTGCTTCAGACCGAACAGTTGGGGTTTTGGCAGGAAGACTTTGATTTCTTGAGGGAACAAAAGTGCCAAGGTCCAGGCCTGATCTGAGGCCCTTCCCAGTAGAAGGAG
>NW_005844291.1:3158-4411 GCF_000455745.1 Alligator sinensis | reverse complement strand
GCACCAGATGATCCACACAGGGGAGAAGCCACATCAGTGCTCAGAGTGTGGGAAGGGCTTCCTTTCCTCCTCTGACCTGGCCCGACACCAACGCATCCACGCAGGGGAGAAGCCACATCGGTGCTCTGAGTGTGGGAAGAGCTTCACTCATTCTTCCACCCTGATCCAGCACCAGATGATCCACACAGGGGAGAAGCCACATCAGTGCTCAGAGTGTGGGAAGGGCTTCCTTTCCTCCTCTGACCTGGCCCGACACCAACGCATCCACGCAGGGGAGAAGCCACATCGGTGCTCTGAGTGTGGGAAGAGCTTCACTCATTCTTCCACCCTGATCCAGCACCAGATGATCCACACAGGGGAGAAGCCACATCAGTGCTCAGAGTGTGGGAAGGGCTTCCTTTCCTCCTCTGACCTGGCCCGACACCAACGCATCCACGCAGGGGAGAAGCCACATCGGTGCTCTGAGTGTGGGAAGAGCTTCACTCATTCTTCCACCCTGATCCAGCACCAGATGATCCACACAGGGGAGAAGCCACATCAGTGCTCAGAGTGTGGGAAGGGCTTCCTTTCCTCCTCTGACCTGGCCCGACACCAACGCATCCACGCAGGGGAGAAGCCACATCGGTGCTCTGAGTGTGGGAAGAGCTTCACTCATTCTTCCACCCTGATCCAGCACCAGATGATCCACACAGGGGAGAAGCCACATCCATGCTCGGTGTGTGGGAAGAGCTTCACCCACTCTACCAACCTGATCCGGCACCAGGTCATCCACAGAGGGGAGAAGCCACATCCAGTGTGGGAAGGGCTTCCTTTCCTCCTCTGACCTGGCCCGACACCAACGCATCCACGCAGGGGAGAAGCCACATCGGTGCTCTGAGTGTGGGAAGAGCTTCACTCATTCTTCCACCCTGATCCAGCACCAGATGATCCACACAGGGGAGAAGCCACATCGGTGCTCAAAGTGTGGGAAGAGCTTCACCCGCTCCTCCCACCTGACCCAGCATTGGTTCATCCACACCCGGAAGCATCCATAGTTTTGGGGGCAATGCAGCAAAGTGTTTGGGTATGCCCACCTGCTCAGTGCCCACCAGTGGCTGCCTTGAGGCAAGCAGCCTCGTGCTGGTGGACTGCAGCAAGAGTTCACCCAGCCTTTGGCCCTTCTATGGACCTGCAGACCCCACAGGAGCCAGAGGCTGGCCCTAAGGTTTGATGTGGGGAGGGGCTAAGAGGAAATACCTGAGGCAGAGGCCAGT
>NW_005844291.1:1206-3113 GCF_000455745.1 Alligator sinensis | reverse complement strand
TGCCATCATTCTCTAAAAGTGATCTATGCTTCAAGGGGGAGAAGAAATGGCTCCAAAATAGGGTGCCTGTCCAAGACAACTGGCTCCAAAAGACACCCAGGGACTGTCCTTGGCCAGCTCCCACCTTCCTCCTCCATCCTGGCCCCCGGGATTCTGGTATGTCAGGCACCAGATTTGCAGGAAGGAGGACATTTATGGCTGGGGAAGCATTTTCTGTCCTCCGCCCTGACCTCACTTCTCCTCCCCAGTATATCACCCCTCCCTAGACCTGCACATGCCCATCGTGGTCTGCAAGGAGCTCAGCTGCCACCTCCTGAGTCCAGCGTGGTAGGTTTTGCTTCTCAGCCCCTCTTCCGTGGGCTTTTTTAGCTTTTGGGTGCTGGAGGTGCCATATCCTGCTGTCAAATCTGCAGGATCACACCTTGCTGACAAATCTGCTTAGTTTTTATACTGTTTCTTCAAGGCATTTTGCTTGATGGTTGGCCTATTTAAGTCTGAACAAAACGGGGAGGAAAAGGTTGATTATCATATCACAACTCTTAATTGCCGGGCTCCTGTTCTTGATTGTCTAGGTGTAAAGACTGTGTGCACAGATGATGGGCTTTGAGTGTCAGACAGGATACTTAGAGGTGTCACCACCAAACCTGTTTTGGGGTGCTTGTATATCAATGGGGAGCTTGTACTGGTGGTGGTCTATTTACCAAACTGCAGACATGCAGTGAATGGCTTGCACATTTCTAACACCTTAGAGTGACTTTGGGTTCCTGGTTTGAGCAATGTGAGACTGTTGGATACAGAACATCCCCCCTGTATTCAGTGTACCTTTTACAGGTTTCTTTTGAGATGCATATATAGCCTTTTGTTTCCTTTGGCTGCTAGGTCAATTGAAATGCATATGTGGTTTCCTTGCCTTCACTGGCTCACCTTTGTTTAAAGGGCCTTCTGAGGTACACACAAGTGATGAGCACATCGGGTCTCTGCCAACAGTTTTAACCACTTTTATTATTGTATGGCTTGGGTCTGGTATTGGGTACTGCAAGCACTTCCCTGTCTCAATGCCTAATGGGTTACAAGCCATTAGTGGAGTTTGATTTTCTTGTGGCAGTCTTGTTACCACAATCCAGTCTTGCCCCAGCCACTGTCCTGCATTTCTATTTTATGTCCAAGCTTTCACAATTTTCATATTTCATTGATGTTGAATGTGTAAGTGGCTGTGCAGGTTGGGGGAAACACATATAGGTGAGGGGGTGTATGTCAAAGGAACTGAAATCCTCACCACCCCTTTCCAAGAGGGGAGCATGGGTGCAGATCAGTTAAGGTCACGTGATATGTCTTCACAAGGCCTGACTTCAGGCTGGCTTCCCAAATGCAGTTCTCACTGTTTTTGCGACGTAGTCTTATGGAGAAGAGGATCGTGTGTTACAGAAGTAGGTGCGTAAGCATTTTGGTCAGTGCCTCGACCAGGGTGGAATAGGAGCAGAAGGAAGCAACTCAGTTTACTAGGGCCCCTACTAGCCAAAATGGGTCTGGCCCCGTGTGGGGATGCAGGCAGCCTCATTTGCTGCGAAGAGAAAGGCCAAACGGCTGCTTCTGTCCCATGGCAGCTCCAGCAAGTACCTAAGGACATGGGAAAGTGCAGGTGGGACCCTGCTGATGAGGGTCCACTTACACCCATGGCCACAGCCATCCTAGGCTCCACGTCGTATTGGATCATGACATTCCTCCGGGAGGAATAAAGCCAGGAGATGTTCTGTTTTCATAGTTTCATAGTAGCTAGGGTCAGGAGGGACCTGAACAGATCATCGAGCCTGACCCCCTGCCACAGGCAGGGATGGATTCTGGGTTCACAAGACCCCAGACCGGTGTACATCCAACATCCTCCTGAATTTGTCCAAGGTAGGGGCGAC
>NW_005844291.1:522-946 GCF_000455745.1 Alligator sinensis | reverse complement strand
GCCACATCCCTTTTGAAGTGCGGCGCCCAGTACTGGATGCAGTACTCCAACTGTGGCCTGACCAAAGTTGCATAGAGGGGGAGCATCACCTCTCTGGACTGGCTTGAGATGGACCTTTGGATGCATGACAAGGTACATCTGGCCTTGCTGGCTGAGGTCTGGCATTGGCAGCTCATGTTCATCTTGGAGTCAATAATGACTCCGAGATCCCTTTCTGCCTCTGTGCTTTCAAAAGGGGAACTCCCCAGCTTTTACATGTGCTGTGGATTCCTTCTCCCAAGCTGCAGCACCCTGCATCCTATTCTCATCTCCCCGCTTTTGTAGTTTAGCTCCAAAGATCCCTAACTACATCTGGACCTGCAGATATAAAAATGTCTAGCCCTTCCAGAAGATCCCTAACTACATCTGCACTGACTGAAGGCCT
>NW_005844291.1:0-433 GCF_000455745.1 Alligator sinensis | reverse complement strand
TCTCAGCTTTCTTGTCTGGTGTAGCTACAAGATTACCGTTTGCGTCTTGCAGGGGCCCTACATTGCCTGGTGTCCTCTGCTTGCTCCCAATATACTTGAAAAAGGACTTTTTGTTGTCCTTAATCCTGGACACGAACCTGAGCTCCATCTCTGCCTTGGCCTTCCTAATAGCTCTCCTACACTCCCGGGCCAAGGAGGAGTACTCCTCGTTGGTGATAGATCCTCCCTTCCACTGCTTGTACGCCCCCCTTCAAGTCCTCAGCCATTGCTGAATGCCCTTGATGAGCCAAGGTGGTTTCTGAGCACTCGTACCCTGCTTTCTTCTCTCAGGGACTCTTATCCTGGGCTTGGAGGATCGCCCACTTAAAGTACAACCATCCCTCGTGGACGCCCATCTCCTGAACCTTCTGGGACCTCAGTGCCTCCCCCACTA
>NW_005844290.1:0-9387 GCF_000455745.1 Alligator sinensis | reverse complement strand
TTTTTTCAATTCATCCTTAAGTACTACCAGCAAATGTTTGTTATATAAAGTAATTATAATAAATCTGTTAATGTCTACCACTGACAGGTTGTCTATGTACCACTGGTGGTACCTGCACTGTTGGCTACAAAGGACAAAACTCACAGGATCATTATAAATTATAGTTTCTTAGATAGGATTTGAGGTTTTAATAACATTATAAATGCAATTTTGGGGGGGTGGGGGTTATGAGAGGTACTGTCACCTTAGCACGTGAGCGTGCACACACACACACACACACACACATGCATTCACTCATTCAAATCCATGACATTTAGACCCATCTGGTATAATGTATGGTAGCTGCTGTAGTGATTGTGAGCGCTGGTGTCAGTATACCTACCTATCCGAGGCCCTGGAGTCTGCTTTTGATGGTCAGCTTTCTTCAAGGCGATGTCTTCTCCAGAAGGGGGTTCCCTGCTTATCCTCCTGTTTCGGTTAAGTCAGGTGCTGGATGAGAGGGCACCACTGAGGGTCACGCTTCCCCTGTCTATACAGGAGGGACAGGACAGGGAGGAAAGGTGGGGGGTGGTGCTCTACGTCAAGGAGGAACACACATCCTCATCAAGTAGCACAAGGTCAGAGGAGGGGCACACTGAAGTGCTCTGGGTTAGAATACAAGGACATTGAGGGGAAAGGGACATAGTGGTCGTGGTCTACTACAGACCACCCAACCAAGGGGAAGAGCTAGACCAGGAATTCTTCAGTCAGCTCACGGAGGTAGTTAGGCACTACTGCCCAAGTTGAGGGTGGAGTTGAACATGACTCCACCCTCTTACAGATGCATCTAACCTGTCTCTGTCCTTTTTTCCATCCCCATGAAGCCTCGGATGACCTTCCGTCTGTGACAGCCACAGTCAGTGCACTGAATTGTGTGTGGGAGGGAGGGACCCATCTCCTTATTTTCTCTTCAGTCCTGAAAGCAATTGGGAACCTGGACCCATCCTGGATGCTGAATGAAACCCAACACGGCCTGTAGGCATGGAAAGGGGCCAGAGTGACCCACAGTTCTGCTGCGCCAAGATTCAAGGGGAGGGCGTTTCAGCATCTCTGAGGGCAGCCTGCTGTTTCAGCAGATGAAGACCCATGGGCAAGGCCTGATGTTCCTGTGAGCAACACAGTGAATGGGACTGCTCTGTGTATATTGAAAAACCCCAGCTGCATATCACCCTTCTGCTGCAGGGGACAGGCACCCACAAAGCAGACAGCCCTGAGCCCAGGGATGGGAACAGGCACTGTATGAGCACAGATCTGCTGGACTATTTCATGTGGGCATCCGTTCCCCACCAACAGCCCCTTTTTTTATACAAGATCCCTATGTTCCTGCAGGCCAGAGATCACTCCGTTACCAAAAAATCCCAGCTACTCTACCAGGAAACAAGGGGCAAAGACCACAACAATTACCACATCTATGAGGATCATCAGAAAGGCGGCGGCAGCCATCAGCAATTAGCATCTGGTTCTGAGTATCAGTAACCAGCCGAGAAGGTTGAAAGTGTTGCAGGGAACTCCAGTGTCTCTTGCAGAGGTTGTCTGTGAAGAGTATTTCCATGTCCTGATTGCTAGATCTTATGCCTTCCCATGTGCATTCATATCTCTGAGCTTTTCCCTTCCCATGTGCTAGAACTAGACACCTGCGCACAATATTTGGCCAACCTAACTCACAGTCTTCTCCCATTAAAGTCAGATGGCTCCTGTGCTGTCTCGAACCAGCCACTGCTACAGCCATCATGTCTGCACCTTGTGGGGCTTGAGACATTTATGGTTTAATGCCCGTGCAGATGAGCATCATTTCAAGGCTTTAGTAGTGACCACATGCAAATGAGGTAGAGGAACTCCCTAATAAAGGAGAGGCTGACCCACATGGAAAAGCAGTGATGGAAAGCAGCATGGCAGGTTTGGGTGTGCTCCTCTTCCTGGCAGCTTGCTCAGGTGAGTGCAGAAGCAGCCAGCACTTGGTGAGCACAGGACCTTGTGGAGAGGAGGGAAGGTGGGACTAGGCTCCAGGCAGGGATACGGGAACGCTGGAGTTTCATTCCCACCCTGGAGGCGCAGCAATGCCACTGTCAGGGTCTGTGAGGCCTGCGATTTCATATTCTTTAGCAGAGATGAGAATCTGGGGCTGATTCTGTGAGGCTTGATATGCTCGAAGGGGAGTAAGGATCACTTTGACAGGTTGGCAGTGGGAATAAAACAGTTAATACATATGAGCAGTTCACATATTTCTATGCAAGGAAACAAAGGGCAGACCTAGATACAATTAGGAAAGGGGTTTTTAAAAGGTAGTAACGAACCTGACTTAATTTCTTCCTCTCTCTTCAGGAGTCAGCTCCCAGATCCAGCTGACACAGTCCAGAGCAGAGGTTAAGAAGCCTGGGGAGTCGGTGAAGCTGAGCTGTAAAGCCTCAGGCTACACATTTACTGATTATAGCATGAACTGGGTTCGCCAGTGTCCGGGGAAAGCACTGGAGTGGGTAGGATACATCACCACGGATCAGGGCAGTACGGGCTATGCCGAGGCATTCAAGGGTCGATTCACCATCACCACGGACACCTCCATCAGCACAGCCTACCTGCAGCTGAACAGCCTGAAGACGGATGACACAGCCGTGTATTACTGTGCCAGGCGCACAGTGATACAAACCCCAGCTGGAGTCATTCAAAAAGCCCATGTCACACCCTCCTTGTCTCTTAGAGATACCGGGGCCCTTGGTCACCCTAATGAGCACTTACCCCATGGAGAAGGCAGCGGGTGCTTTCTGTCAAATGTGTCCCATGTCCAACCAATGGGATGTCCCAGCATCCTAGGTTGCTTCATCACAGAGCTGTGTTCCCATGTCACAGAGAGCTGTTAGGGAAGCAAGTAGATAATCCAATGCCTTTGAGTAGGTGGTTTGATGCAGAAGGAGTGTGTGGAGGTTTGGCCGAGCTGTGTGGAGTTGGATGGCACTTAGAATATATGGATTTACAGGACACTAAGGAACAGGACATCCTTCCTACTCAAATAGGTATATTTATAACTACTGCATCACTATTTACCACCTCCTCTTTTCCTGTGGAGAGAAATGTCACTGTGTCCCCCACAGGGAGGATCTGGGGAAAGGTTCCCAAGTCCGAGAGGGATTCCTGGGAGAGCCTCTGTTATTTTCAGTGGAAGTTTTACCTGTCTCAACTGGCATCTGCAGGGATCCTCCTCCTCCTCCTCCTTCAGATAAGTCCCGCTTGCAGGGCTGCTCTGAGAAGGGTGGATCTGCAATTTTAGCCTAACAGCAGAGTGTGATGAGAAACATTTGAGACGGGGCACATGAGGGGTCTTGGAGAAGTCCTCTAAACCAGGGGTGCTCAACTTCTGACCTGTGGGCCAAATGCAGCCTGTGGAGCAATGACACCTGGCCTCTGCAAGTCCCACAGCTTGGGAATTTTGGCAGCAGGGGAGCAGTGGCCATTAATACTGCCATCCTCCCCCACTGCCAAATTCCCATGCCTCCTCCTCCCAGAAAGCCGGGTCAGGGCTAAGCCACACACCCTTCCACCTTTGCTGCCAGTCTGGGACCAGGTCATGCCCCCACCCTCAGCAGAATAGATTGGGTCCAGGTCATGCCCACTTCCCATGTATGGCTGAATTAATGGCCTCCACTTCCACTGCAAGGTGGCCAGATGGTACCCTGCTGTTCTGGGCCCTGTTGACTAGGAATTGGGGTTGATAGGGATACTGTGAGGCCAATCTGGGTGGTGGGGGAAAGCACGGACCTAGTCAGGGCTAACTGGGGCTGCCAGGCCTAATGGGATCCTGCCAGGCCCCAGCTTCCCTCAATCTGGTCCAACTACCCTGTCCCTGAGATCAGGTGTGCTGGGCAGGCCCAGAGTCAGCTTGGCTCCTAACTCCTAGCATGCCCCTGCTCACTAGGGCAGTGATGGTCTTTGGATCACGCTTCAGATCTGGTGCCGCTTTGGACACTTCAGCATCCCAAGCAGCATGCCTGGATCAAAGCACGGGCTCAGTTAAGCTATCTGAAGCAGTTTGGAGTGTCTAAAGCACTTTGGAAATGCTTTAGATGCTTCATCCCCTGCCTGGGGCAGAGCCGTGTGCCTCAGCTGCGTGCCCCCTCCCTTCACAGGGCATTGAACAGCCCATGCCCACACAGGAAACGGGGGCCAGCTGGGAACACTGAGGCTGCCACAACCAGGGCCTACAAGACCTTTTGGCCCATGGCAAGGCTGGGCTCCAAAGGGTTAACCACCCTGGGCCACTCAGGTTTTCCACAAGAGCCAGAAGGATTTGACATAAGACAACAGACAAGTGCACGTCTACATGGTGTGATGAAGACGGACACACCGGATCCGTGCACGCAGCATTCCCCCGCACACACAGGTGTCCCGGCATGTGCAGAAACAACCGCAGTGCAACCATAAAGCACCAACTGCCCTGTTAGGAAAGGAAGAATTGTTATGCTCTGCTTCTTCCCCATTGCCCTCAATTCCCCATTTCAAAAGAGAGCCATTTTCCAAGACATGAAGGATATTCATAGCATTTAACTCTCACACCCTGGGATCCCTTCCTAGTGCAAACAAATGTATCCAGTTTCATTAGATTTTTGTATTCTGGGGGTACCACTCCCGCAGCTCCTATGAAACAAGTTGTCACTTGAATCCCAGGAGAGGGATTTTCTGAATAAAGTAAGGTACCCCCCCAGCTGCTGGGGCTCAGTCCACTCATTGAGCATTGGAGTAGCATGGACACATCCTTCACTGAGACACTGGATTTTTCCCTGGGAGATTTTTCCCTGGCAGGGCACGGGGATATTTCCTTGGCAGAGAGGGGAGGTCCCAGACCATGGGAGGTTTTGCCTTGATAATATCCAGTCAGAGACACAATCTGGAACTCCTCTAGATCTTTATTTGCTCCCCAGGCTCCTGGTTTTCTGGACCATTGGTCTGGTACAGTAACAAAGCCGACTCCCCATTTCCAGGTTTCCCCTTGGCTCTCAAAACCCCTGTAGTCAACAGCCAAACCTGCCTTGTGTGCGATCTGTGAAAGGCCCTTGTACAAGAAACACATGCAAATGTTGTTCCCCAATTTCCTGCTTAACGCATACAAGGTTCCTCCTTAAACACCAGCCCTGGCTCTGTGCACCTCAGTGTCTCCCCACAGCTGCCACCTCCTGTCTGCTGGGGACACCGGGCATCAGCCACAATGACCATGACACTAGCCCTGGCTTTGCTCATCCTTCTGGCAGCTCCACTGGGTAAGTGCCTCCTGTCCTGTGGGACAGGGGGATGCAGCGGCAGGATGAAAGTGAAACGGTTAGAAGTTTGTTCATTTGCTAATGCTGTATTTTTCTCCATTAGGTATCCTGGCCCAGGCCACACTGAAGGAGTCTGGCCCAGGGGTGGTGAAGCCCGGAGAGACCCTCAGCCTGACCTGCACCGTGTCTGGATTCTCTCTCACTAGCTATGGTGTGGGCTGGGTTCGACAGGCAGCAGGGAAAGGGCTGGAGTGGGTTGGAGGTATCTGGGCTGATGGAAACACCTACTATAACAGCACTCTCCAAAGCCGCCTCACCATCAGCAACGACATGTCCAGCAGCCAAGTGCACCTGCGCCTGACCGGGGTCCAACCTGGAGACACAGCCCAGTATTACTGTTCCAGGAACACAGTGAATGAAAATGCATGAGAGCCTGCACAAAAACCAGCCCTGCAGGACCGGCCTGCCTGTGTGAGCAGCAGAGGCAGCAGCTGCCAGCCCTGTGCTCTGCTGCCTGCTGGGTCGGACACATCAGGCCTTTTAGATCACTTGAACCAGCCAGGATTAAATCCAGGGAAGGAAGCTCAAAAGTGACCAGTGGGTCAGAATCTGATATTTAGCAAGGACCCAGGAGTCCTGTCCCAAGCTCCATCGTGCCCCTGCTCTGCCTGTCCTTCTGGCAGGAATACAAGGCAAAGACTCCCTAGGCTGGCACCCAGGACTCAGGCAACAGCCAGCAGACTGCTGCGCTGTTACAGGACTAGGGACACAGCTCTGTAGTCCTGATTAGCACCATCCAATTAACAGCTGACCCAATAGTCTTGATCCAAGTGAGGAGATTCCTGGCTAAGGAATTGATCAGGTGTATCTATCACCACCTTATCAATCCAGCAACTGCTTGTACTATGACTAAATAAGGTATCCCATACACTGTTGTGTAACTGAAACAAATTGAACGGTTTATTAATAATATAACAACAAATAAACAACAGGTACAATAAGCAACAGCACCAGGAACAAAAACCGACACCCAATACAACTATTCTTACAATTCCCCAAACCTATACCTAACTGATCTCATACCTATTTTAGTATTCAATCACCACAAACATTAGGACCTCAGAATCAATATCAACTCAGGGACAGGTATGAGCTTTATGATGTCAATGGAAAACTTTATTCAACGCTGGATCTCCGCCATCCCAGAACACAGGGAATGTAGATCACACTGAAAGTGATGATCTGATGGCATCTTACTTTCCGCTTTAGGGAAGGGAGGAGAAAGGAACGAGTGATGAGCAGGTGATACATACCCCAGAGGGCTCTTACTTCAGTGCTATGCACATCAAGGCAGAAACTGGGAGATCACAACCAGGAGACCAGCAGCAGTGCAGATGGCTGGAGTCTCAGGCTTAGAGCTCATTGGGGATGAATGCTAGCTCTATGACAGCCTTGCTGTCAAGGCTGTGCTTGTCTCATCCAACCTCCAGTCACGGCATAGCCCAAGGCACAACACCACACAACGATCACCCACACCAATACACCACAAAGACACTTCCACCTCGTTCATTCACCACGCTTCTATTGGTCTCTCTCTCTCTCGCACAGGTACCAAAAAACAAAACCAACCAGCAAACCATGAAATCCACCAGCCAGACCACACACGTACCACTCACACCCAGCCATGCTATCACGCACTCACGTGCTAAGGGTCAATCAACAAAAGTCTTTATGTGGCAGTGCGCCCTGCATGCCAGGGCTCTGCACATGGCACACCTTTGTGCTAGGCACTCTCTTCCAACATCTTCTCATCTTAACTGGGCATGCTGTCAAAGAAGAGCTCATCTCAGGCTCAACACATCACCACTTAGGCCAGGAAGCCAAACAGGTGGCTTGGCACAAGGGGTAATGATCCCCTCTCTCTCTGTCCCTTTCCACACAAGTCTTTTCTGAAATCCAGCTCATTGAGTGCAGCCCAGGGGTGCTCCCTGACAGCTGCAGACACCAGCACATTATCACTGTGCCAGGAGCACAGAGCGGGGTGGGGCCGCCACCCAAGGGGGAAGCAGGCTGAGCACTGCTCCCTTGCGCCCATCCCCGCCTCCTGCCCTGCACTGTCTCCCTGCTCAGCAGCAACCAAGTGCAAGAGCTGAGCCCAGTCCAGGCCCCAACCTCCAGAGCCCAAGGGGGAAGCAGGCTGAGCACTGCTCCCTTGCGCCCATCCCCGCCTCCTGCCCTGCACTGTCTCCCTGCTCAGCAGCAACCAAGTGCAAGAGCTGAGCCCAGTCCAGGCCCCAACCTCCAGAGCCCAGCTTGCCCCTCCTGCACTGCCCATAAACCCTCCTGGGTGATTTCCATGAGGTCAGCCCCTATTAGTTCAACCCATGTGGGGAAGTGCTAGGAGGGGGGAGTCTCCCAGAGATGACACCCAGGACCTTGCACACACAGAAGACAGAGCACTGCACACTTACAGTAACTTCCTCCATACCATGAACAGAGCCCAGGACAGTCCCAACACACACCCACTGTGCTCTGATCTCAGGGCTGCAGCAAAAGCCACCAGCCCAGACACACAAAGGCAGCTGCTGGCTAGAACCAGGACCTTCGACCTCCCTGTCTTTCCCCATCTGCCACTGCAGCTTTACTGAGAAAAGCACAAGAGGCGGGGATGTGGATAGAGGCTGGGGCAGAACCAGGTACCATGTAGGCTCCGCAGAACTGCCCCACTCTCCAGCCCCTTTGGGCGAGCTTCACCCCGAGTCCAAACGCCATAGCTTTAAAAGGCTGCAGTGAGGCACGGAGGCAGGGAGCAGGCAGAGCACAGCTCCTGCCCACCCTTGCCCCGTGCAAAGATTGGGAGCCACATGCTGGCTGCTTATGAGCTACTTCAGATTATATCCTTCTGCATACAGATGGGTTTGTGGCAACAGACTGTACTGTCAATGCAGCTATGTGACCGCATCAGTCCACACCGTGAAAATTTACTGTGTAGATTTAATTTAAAATGGAAAAAAGTCAGGTTCTTTCTTTACAAGGATATATAATTTTATTCAGTGTTTGATGACATTTTTTTTTATATTAGACTCATATGGATATTTGTCATCAAGACACTGAAGAATGAGAAACTGATGCCAGTGTCTCAAGACTCTTTTCTCCCAAATGATTCAGTTTTGCAGAATTGCCAAGAGTGCATATTTCAAGGTTTTTAAATAATTGGGTGAGCATAGTAGCAGCAGAATCAGTTGTTAATTTCTGCAGGTTTAACACCAGGGTGTATGGCATTTGAGAACTTAAATCAGTGTGAAAAAACTGAGACCAGAATCCTGCTTATCTTACAGTTGATAAGATAACTAATCAACTGCAGTTGATAAGTTGGTCCCCCCTCCTCCCCTTCCCCCCCAATACTTGCCAAAAGCGGGAGGCAGAACGGAAGCAGCGTGCTCACGGACCGAAGCAGCGTGCTCAAGGACTGAAGTGACGCGCTCGAGGACCAAAGCGGGGCACATACAGATCACTACACCTTACAGAGAACATTGGAGATGAATCTCTTCCGCCTCCACAAGAGAAGGCTGAGAGGTGCTCTTCTGGCCATCTACAAACTCATCGGGGGTGCGGGGGAGGAGAGTAGGAAATAGGGGATACGATGTTTACCAGGCCCCATCGGGGTACCTAGAAAGAATGGCCACAAGCTGAAGGAGAGCAAATTTAGACTGGGAATGAGAAGAAAAAAAACCTCTTTACAGTGAGGGTTGCCAAAATATGAAATATGCTTCCAGGAGACATCTCTCTGGTCACTGCACTCCCCTGAGCCTGCATGGCCCTGTGTGGTGTGCAGGTTCAAGCCAGAGTCCAGGTCGGAGGCACAGGTCTCCTGGGAAGCCCTGGGCAGGGCTCCAGGCACTGAGGGCAGCACTGATGCAAATCCTAGCCCAGCTCCCTTGTTAAAATCTGCAGAGCTCCGACACCAGCCCAGCAGAGGGAACTGGGATGGTGAGGAGGAACTGTCCCTGTTAGCACACGATGGCATCACACAGTAACTTCCTCCATACCATGAACAGAGCCCAGGACAGTCCCAACACACACCCACTGTGCTCTGATCTCA